>NC_052612.1:11849882-12149882 GCF_016545825.1 Eucalyptus grandis
CCGTTTTGTCAATGGAACACCATCTGCATAGAATCTTAGTCCATCCCTCGAGGGAAAGTGTAGTAACCAAGATACAGCTGCAAAAAAAAAAGAAAAAAAAAGATACAGCTGCAAAAACGGGACTTTCTCCGTCGCCCACAATGTACGAGTGTCTAAATCAGAACCGAAAGCAACTCACAATGCCCATTGGGTGCCGCATTCCTACTTTCACTTATGTTTTAAATGATTCACCATCTAATTTTCTAAGCATGCATTATCTTTTGCTTGAAAATTCAATAACTTTGCCGAAACAAGTTCAATGTTGTTTTAATTAACAAGGCCGTTTTCTCCTTTGTAGTGACGTGACTCAATTGGCCACCATCATTGATTGGTAATATCTCATCTTCATGATTTTTTTGAGCCAAAAATAGTCCATTCATGTGTGGTCCACAAACTCGCTCATGAGGTCATCTAATCAAAGCAATGTCTTGATCAAATTGGCCTTGTAGTCACACTAATATGCAAGCAGATTCAGCTATATCATGCAGTTCACGCAAAAAATCAAGCCGATCTATAGTCACACTTAAGTGTAAAGGTGACAAACCTTTATTGAAGTGAATATTGTTGAAATTATCATCAAAGGACATTTAATCTATAATAAAACGATGTATAGTCGCACTGAGGTGTAAAGGTGATAAACCTTTATTGAAGTGAATATTGTCGAAATTATCATAGGACGTTTAGTCTATAATGAGCTTATTGTCCTAAGTTATAAGCAAACTCATGACAAGGAATTCTTGTTGTATTATAATATGTGCTCTATGTAATATAAATTGAATTACAACATCGATTTATTTAAGAAGATACCATGGCAACATTGGATTAGAGGGCTTTAATCATCAAGCATATCAAAGTTGATGAAAGGGATTTTGGATATTCAAGAATGGAGGACATAGCGTTGGTACTTGAGAATGGCATGCTCTCTTTGAGCACCGGTTTAGGCGAGATCATGGGATTAAATGAATCAGTTGGATAAGCGACCCAACCCGAAACTTGATTGTCTATAAAAAGAAAATGGAGTATTTCGTGCAAGCTTATCTGTAAACCCATGATTTTTCATACTAGCAACTTCTGTTTTGAAAGAGTTGGCTACTACTAGTCGTGTATTCAAGATTTACTAGCCAATTAAAGGTGCCCCTCCGAATTTCTTTGATTTAAATTTTCCAAATTCGATTTTTCCACCAAAATTCCAGGCTCGACGGAATTTTCCCAAAAGATGAGACGAGATTCTAAAAATAAATCGTGACAAGTTCGAACATTCAATTCCTGAAATTGAGTTCAATTTCGTGGTTGAAATCGACTGGATGCGATTTTAACGCGACCCAACTTATTGGGTAGCTTTTACGGATTTTATCGCGTTTGACCCGTGATCGATAATTTTCGATTCACGTTTGTGTATTTTCAACTCATCGGCGACTCTTGGTTGTCATAAAAATCTCAAGGTTTCAATTACGGGTACCGAGTATAGAATCGATAGAAAATTGGATTAGTGCTGTTCGATGCGAATTTTGCGATCAGGTGGAATCACCCACAATCTAATTACGTGATTCTGTTGAATCAGCCTATATCCAATCACTAATTGATTATAATGGTGCCTTATTGACCCTTACCGATTATCACGGTCAAGTAGTTGATTTAATTAAATTCTCAAATTTCATTTGTGTTTATATTCCTTAATGGCTTCAAATGATAGATCGGTTAACTCATGAGTGATTAGCTCTGAGAAAAAGGACAATAGGTGCGTCGACGAAATGCCCATTTCATATTATTGAGACGGCGTCGAAAATTCAAGATGTCACATGCGCATAACAAAATTTCTGAAACAAAAATTGATTTTTGGCCATAAATCAATTTCTCAATTTCTGTTCCCCAGACAAGTTTCCGAGCAAAGAAACCCGTTTGATAATAACTCAAAATTTCTATTTCTAAAACAAAAATCCGTTTGATAACAGAAAAAAATTTCTATTTCTATGAATCATGCTGTCCCTATCCTTTTACCTCACTCTTCTTGGTGCTTGTGATGGTAATATAATTTGATAAAAGTTGGTAAATCACTTTAATTTATATTGGTAATTCGATAGAGTAGTTAGGAACTTCAAAACATTAGCACTTTATGTAAATAAGAGCTAGTAATTAGTATAAAAAATGCTAGTATGCAAACTATAAAAGATTTGGTATTTTCAAATGCTAATATGCAAATAGTGAATGTATTTATTCTTCTCATTCAAGATTCGGGTTCAAGTCACTACGCTTTTTTGTGCGACTCGCGAACATCATTTTCAGATATAATTGCAATCGTGGAACTATTGTTACTATACTTTTTCTTTTTCATCAGCTCATGGCCATGGTGGTTCGAGACAGAATAGTATCAGATTTTTAGATATAATTGCAACATAAGCATCAGATTTTCAGATATAATTGCAACATAAGTGTTTCGGTAAACTATGCTGGAACTATTCACAGAACTTGGGCACAACTGAAGTTGGACATCTTTCTCATAAACTGCAAAGACTTTTTAAGACTTTAAGTGGAATTGGATTAAATGAATCATGAAACCACATTCGTTACCTTCTAACCATCAGTTTCCGGTGGTGCTTTGCTACGCACATGATACAAGCGAAGGTACCAACAAACTTCCTAGGTCTGCTGCTATTAACAAAAATATATATAACTGGCCAAGAAGAAACAAAAATTAACAAAAAAAAAGGGCACTATTTTTATATTCCGGGAACATGTCAAGGGATGCCAGCACCCTCCCTGGCCTTCATAACAACCTCCTCTGCAGTGGTGCCGATGATCTTGTTAGCATGTTTCAACTCTACGCAGGAATAATTTCCATTTGCATCTGAATCCAAAAACAAGTCACTCCTGGCTTTAGAGTTTGCACCAGCAAGAAATTGATACAATACATAAGACTTCTACTAAGCAATGTCAACCGGGGATCCAAGAGGAACAAACAAATGGAAATGCAAACCCCTTCAATCCATCCCATATCTGCAATAACACAAGCATAGACAACGGATAAACATAACAAAGGTCACTGAGGTGTCCTTAAATATCTCATAGTCCAATGAAAATCAACCAACACCTGCCTTGCCTGCACAACATACACACAAAAATCCACAACCAGAACATGGAGAAAGTTTTCTATGCTATTTAAAATAGTTCCAATAAGAAAACCTAGTCAATCACCATTTATTATGCCGTTCATAAAATCCCAAGTGCCTTGCACCCGAATGATACATGAATGCCCATGGGAAGTTCCACAAGCCATACTTGCAATTTGCAGAGCAACAAAATGCAGTCCAAATAGCCATTCTTCACTTTCCTCATAACAAATGGAAATGCAAACCCCTTCAATCCATCCCATGTTTCTCATTCAAAACGCGGGCTTCTTACCCTAGTGGCCTCGGCGGCGAAACCTATCATAGCTGAAAGCTGCCCCAAGAACGCGGGCTTCTCGCTTCTTGCTCTCGCCCGAGTGAAATCTACCTAAGAACTCGTAGCACAAACACCAACCGTAAATTTGCAGAGCACAAGCATATAACAAGCACAGAACAACCAAAAGAGGCGAAAAGGGAAGGATTGATCGAACCTCATGAGGAATCGAGAGTAGAAAGGGGCGATGACGACTGGAGTTGGGCGACGGCAACTGGAGCTGCGGAATCAAGAGCGGAAGGGGACGCGGACGAATATGGGCGATGGAGATGGACAACTAGAGTTGGGCGACGGCGACTGGAGATGGACGTGGCAACTAGAGATGGGCGACAACGATGGAGATGGGCGACTGGAGTTGGGTGATGGCGACTGGAGATGGGCGTGGCAACTGGAGATGCGTGACAACGACAGAGATGGACGGCGGAGTTGGGTGACGGCGACCGGAGATGGGTGACGGCGACGGAGATGGGCGACTGGAGATGGGCGACGACGAAAGAGATGGGCTGGAGATGGGTGACGGCGACAGAGATGGGCGACTGGAGATGGGCGACGGCGACTAGAGATGGGTGACGGCGACGAAGATGGGGGACTAGAGTTGGGCGACGGCGACTAGGGACGCGGATGGAGGAGGCGGGTCCGACGGGACGGCCGAGCAAATTGGCCGGTCTCGAGGACAACGATGACGAGATGAGTGGCGACAGCGTCGGAGTCGACGGTGAGGATGAACAGTTAGCGTTTGCTAGGTTTTTTGGTTGAGGTGAGGAGAAGGAATGGGAAAGCAAAGGGTAGTGAGGAGAGAAAGGAGTCGATGTCTTGAAGGGAAGAAGGATGGATAAGAAACAATTTCTATTTCTACTTCAGAAATAGAAAAGCTAAAATTTTTAGCTTATGATTTCTCCTCCAAAACAATCTCTGAAACAGAAATCTGTTTTAGAAATAGAGAAATCAATTTGCGTTACCAAATAGATTTCTGTTCCAAATTTATTCCAGGAAACAGAGAAATTGAGAAATTGAGAAACATAAATTTTACCATGCGCTGCCTTAATGTCCATTAGAAATTTCATTAAGATGGTAGAAGACTTAGTGTCTCATCAAAGATGGCCTAGAAAAATTTGATGTCTTGGGAATGGGTTTCATCAAAGATGGCCCAGAAAAACATGATGTATTGGAATCTTTCTCTCTCTCCCAAGTGTTTGACTATCACTATAACTGACTCCGGAGATATGCAACTCCAATAATAACATGGATTTTGTTATTGAGTATCCTTAGACACTCATTAAGAAATCAATTTAATTTTTTTACAGTTTTTAAGATACTATTTGCCTTCGTTTTGTCTTCGTTTTGCTCATAATTGGTCACTTGAAAATGGAATCATTCTAATAAGTTATTGCTTAATAAGTATCTCGAGGGCACTCTTAAAAAGAAAACCTTAATCATATATATTCATTCACCCGAATTTTTTTGGAGAACCCTAAACAGTTTTGCTAAAAAAAAAAAAAAGCACACGACGTCCATTTCGACTTTTGGTCAAACATTTACGTTGACATGGTCGGAGCAATTTTTCCATTGAGTACCAATTTATCAAACTTGGTTTTTGTCCCATACGCTGAATGGATAAAGAACTGAAGGTCAAATAATGAAGGGAAAAGCTAGCATGGTCCAAGCTGCTTTGCTACCAAGGATTTGCACCTACCATTGAACATTAATGAACGCTGGTTCATGGAGGCCCAAGAATTCATTATTGAATCTCTTTCTGGTGAACGATTTTCGTGTGAAAAGCATTTATCGAAAGTCTTTTTCGTGGAGAGTACGCCTCAAATCGCAGTTTCCATATGCTAATTTCCATGCTCCTGTGAATAGTGATCTAGGCGGGCGGTTTGTGGAACATAAAGAGTCAAAGTGGTGATGATGACGACAGCGGCTCTGTAGTTAACGAAGTGGTGATAGGAAGAGTTATCCAATGGGGTGGAGGCTCGTGTAGGTGCTGATATGCCCGCTTTGATGACGACGTTGGGCCAAAGTTTTCGACGCATGAGAACTGAGAAGGTGTGCAGCAGCTAATGTCAAAAGAAGGAAAGGGGTCTGTCCAACGATATTTAGCTAGTTAGTTCAATGCTCACTAGGTTAAAATTTAATGAAAGCTGAGTGCAACTGTATGAATTAATGACTCGGAAGTGAGGTCCTTCTTTGATATCTTGTCAGGATCAACATTCAGACTACCGTTTTTTCTTCTACCGACAGGTAGTGTCATGATCGTTATCGTGTCACCATGCTACGAGGATGAGATATCTTGGTAGAGACACGTGTTTGAAGTAAAGGGTTGTAGAGATAGTGAGCTCAGTTGCTGTATCCTTCCGGATTGTCTGCGGAATTTTGGGCACTTCATGAAGACTCTGTCGGAGCTTTACCCGTAAGATGATGGAGCACATCCGTAGAGAAGCTGACCGATGCGCGGATATTTTGGCAAAGAGAGGGAGAAGACAGTAACAACGTCTGCATGTTTCGATCACATACTGATTGCAGTGCTGGACGCATTGTCCTTGTGCCTTGATCGAAGGAACTGCTGTTTCTTGGAGCTGTTGGAGCTCCTTGTTTCCCTTTGCTTTTAGCACAATGTTGTTTCTCTTCTTGGCTATACCCACAAAAAGAAAAACAAATAGACTAACGCTTAAGGAAGGATTGGGGCTATTCAGCAACTGTGAAATGCTCTACACTTACATCATGGATCACACAAGCGGGCGGGTCCTTTTCTTCCGATTTAGAGTGCGCATGACAAAATTTCTGGAACAGAAATTGATTTTTGGCTAGAAATCAATTTCTCAATTTTTATTTTAAAATTGAGAAGTTAAAAATTTCTTATTTATTTTTCAAATTTATTTTAGAATAGAAATCTGTTCCAGAAATAGAAAATCAAATTGCGTTACCAAATGGATTTCTATTTCAAACCTGTTCCGGGGAACTAAAAATAGAGAAATAAAGAAGTATAAATTTTATCATGCGCGCTCTTAACTTCCACAAGTGGCTCGGGTGACCCAAAACGTGGAAACAGAATTTCTGGTGGGGCGACATGAAGGTAGGTAGGGCAAAGAGGCAAGACCCTATCAAAGAGAGTTAGCCAAACAAGAGGGCAAAAGATTTTCAAGGTCAGCACACGCGGTCTGCGCCCTAATAGAATAATGTATACATGGGATTTTCCCCAACTTGAAAATTTCCAAAGCAGTAATTGAGTTCGGCCCTCCCCAACAAAAATAGAATTTAGACCCGAAAATGAAAAGGAAAAGAAAAGCCAGATAGAATAATGGAGTACGCTCTCATTCCAACCCTTATAAAAACCCCCATGCTTGTGCACTAACTCATCACTTTCCTCCCTACACCACCCACCCCTTCCCTCATTTAAGTTCCTCCTCTTGGGAGCTCACAAAAGCACGCACTCCCAACTCTGCAGTTCTTGGCACTTTCAAGGTACACAACAACTGAGACATAGAATCCTGTTCCTTTCTATTATAAGCTCCATAATCTCTCCTGTTCCCTTCTGTTATAAGCTCCATAATCTCTCTCTCTCTCTCTCTCTCTCTCTCTGTGATATTCCATAGCTGGTTAATCACGGCTAATTTGCATAGACAATTTCATGCTCCTTCAGTGATTTACCAATCACTAGATCGAAAGAAAACGAAGAAAAGTAAAAGATGGGCCGTTTCTGTTTGCCTCGGACGTTGTAATTGAATTGTGTACTCTTTATGTGCGAGCTTTGTGTGGGCGTTTGTTTGGCAGATAAATATACAAGAGAGAGAGAGAGAATGTGGAAGCTGAAGATAGCGGAGGGCGGGCCGTGGCTGACCAGCGTGAACAACCACGTCGGGCGGCAGCATTGGGAGTTTGACCCCGATGCTGGGACACCGGAGGAGACGGCGGAGGTGGAGAGGGTCCGAGATGAGTTCACGAGGAACCGGTTCCGAATCAAGCAGAGCGCTGATCTCTTGATGAGGATGCAGGCTTGCATACTCTCTCTGTCTCTCTAATAAACTTCTTGCAAATAAATTATTCTAGAATTTTAAACTGTTTGATCTAAGCATGATTTAATATTTATATATTTTAACACTTTTCCTTACTTTTACTCAAGAGAAGACAAATCGAGCCTGAAAAAATAATCGAAAAACTGTTGGTTTGATTATACAATAATGAAAGCTTTCCCGTTGAAATTTTCACTTCTTGCATCATCCATAAAAGGTGTGGTTTGCCATGATGACAGAAGAATACTACGAGAGGATTGCTCCCAACAACCCATTTGCTCTTCCTTTTTCATTTGATTAAATTCTTTGGATTTAATTATATTTAAAAAAAAATCTGTAGTGAGTTTATTTTTAATATGTGCCACTGAAATCTAGAGAATTCTTATTTATTGTTCTCGAAAACCTAATAACTCAGTTGGATCTTTAACCTTCTTTTTTCATAACACTTATTTAGTTTACAGTGATTTACTCGTTTTTCTCCTTCAAATTTTATGAATGAAAATTTCTTAAAAAGAACGTTAAAAAAAAAAAAATCCTTACATGCGTGAAACAAATATTAAAAAGAAAAGAAAAAACAAGATCCGTTGACTAACGTGCATGAAAAAAATTCTCATCACTTTCTTTTCACGCCACAACAAATTAAAATTGAAAGAGGCCCCACAAGATATTCCTCGAATTTATAATACGAAATGTCCAAAAAAGATAAAGAAAAAAAATAAAAGATGTCTCACGGGTCGTAAATGGCCTTGTAGATGGACCCATTTCTTTTGTAGTAAAACCAGAAGGTAGGAAGCGACCGATTTACATCTAATTATTTAACCCTTTTTAAGCTGAACAATTTTTCCACTCCTTCCTTTGAGTTTATGGTTTTGCAAACTTAAATGGTTGATCGTGAGTTTCAATTCGATTTTGACATTACAGTACCCGATTTTTGCTACCATTAATATGTGACGCTAACATAGCTTCCACTTTGACCTTTTCACATAAGGCACGTTGCCTGTATTGGCAATATATATATATATAGCATTAATTAAACCACTTGATAACGACATCCTATAGTGATCCGATGGATGCATGAGCTTTTTACTTAGGAGAAATTAAAAGAAATCCACCTCGCTTTTCACCTCAATTTTAGTTCCCATTCTTTACATCTATAATCACTAGCTTGCATGTTGAGTTTTGGGTACTTGACAACAATTTATATCCCGCGTTATTTAACATGGTCTAGAGTTTCAGTCATCCATATGCTACGACAAATTTGCCACTCCCCCGACCTACAAATGCATGAACTTTGATGAAGAAACTTTCGACCCTTGAATCTGCAGCTCACAAAGGATAACCCAAGCGGGCCGATTCCACCGCCGGTGAAGGTGGAGGAGGGCGAAGATGTGACGGAGGAAGCGGTGACCACCACGCTGCGGAGGGCCATCAGCTTCTATTCATCCATCCAGGCCCATGATGGCCATTGGCCTGCAGAGAATGCGGGGCCCTTGTTCTTCTTTCCTCCCATGGTAAACCTCCGCTTCTTTAGGTCCAACAACCATCTAAAAATCTTTGTACGATGGGCAAGCGCCGTTAGATAAACCTCAAATGTATCAAATTCCCTCGTAATCTCGTAGTGCTAAAGACAGCATGAGTCGAAACAACCCAATCGAAACGTCGGATTACAGGATTGTTTGCACTTGAGATCCAAAAGTTGGATTCAAAATCGACAAGTTGAATTATGGATAATTAAGATTACCTTACCGGATCATCACGATTTCATTAAGATAATTTCTCTATTTCTTGCATTTTCTAGTTGATAATATGAAATATATATATTGAAAACACGCGTTGTAGGTCTTTGCACTGTACATTACGGGAGCGATGAGTGCAATATTTTCTCCAGAGCACAAGAAGGAAATCAAGCGTTACATGTACAACCACCAGGTGTGCTTTACTCATTCATGCAAGACTACATTTTTAATTTGATGCAAATACTTTCCAAATGATGATGACGATGTATCAATATTTGTTTGCCGACAAATCAAAAGAACGAAGATGGAGGTTGGGGATTTCATATAGAAGGCCATAGCACCATGTTTGGCTCTGCACTGAGCTACATTGCACTGAGATTGCTTGCAGAAGGGCCTGATGATGGCGAGGATGGAGCCATGGCTAGAGGAAGGAAATGGATTCTGGATCATGGTGGTCTAGTGGGGACTCCATCATGGGGAAAATTCTGGCTCACGGTATACTAATATATGTCTGTTAATTTCTTATTTGCACAAAACTAAGTTCAAATCGTTAATCTAACATTTGAAGAGATCCGAACACGCCACTGTTAGAGAAAGGAAAAAGTTCCTATAAAGAAGTCTTGCTAAGACATCTTGATTAAGTAGGGAAACCGACATGATATCGAGTTCTATCGACCCTACTGAACCGAAAAAAAAAAAAAAAAAAAAGGAAATGGGAAAAAATTGTTCTAGTTAAACAACATTGCATTATGCAAATTTCATGCTCAGCTCGAGAATTATGTTAAGGTGCTAAAACTTACAAAATTTTTGCAGGTACTAGGTGTTTATGAATGGGCAGGATGCAATCCACTGCCTCCAGAATTCTGGCTTGTTCCAAGAAAATTTCCCATCCATCCTGGTATGCTTGAGTTGATATCCTTTTATCGAAAGGAGATTACTTTTCCATAGTTTTGATCAAAGGTTTGATATGATTTTAGTGAACCGACATGTTAACTAACGATCCATTTTAGGTAACATGCTCTGCTATTGTCGTCTGGTTTACATGCCCATGTCATACTTATACGGGAGGAGGTTCGTCGGTCCGGTCACAGGACTAATTTTATCGCTGAGACAAGAGCTCTACACTGAGCCCTATAATGAAATTAATTGGAACAAAGCAAGGAGTACTGTCGCAAAGGTGTGGCTTGTGTATCCTATATATATATATATATTAAATCTTGACTGACTAGTTCTACGTTGCTTAATGATCTAATTATGATCTTTGTTAATGTGATAAATCTAAAATTTAAAATCAGAAATTGTCTCAATTAGTGAATAACTTTAAAACCAACCCTAGTACTGGAAAAAGCCATGGACATTTTGAAGCCATAGCGTCCGGCCGAGGGAAGGAGAAGAAGTGACTTCTCTCCAAAATGCAACAACTCGTTTAATGTCCAAAGTATAATATAAAATTGAAATATGTTTGGTGAACTAGGGAATCCTTCCTGATATGTATGAAAATGACAGAAATGCTCTAGTTAAGTTAATGAATATATGAAGCTTAACCGATGTACTCATCTTCAGGAGGATTTATACTACCCTCATCCTCTAGTACAAGATATGCTATGGGGATTCCTTCACCACGTCACGGAGCCAATTTTGAAGCTTTGGCCATTTTCCATGATAAGAGAGAAGGCTTTGAAAGTGGCGATCAAGCACGTACATTATGAGGACGAGAACAGCAGATATTTGACCATTGGATGTGGGGAAAAGGTTCGAAAAAGAACATGACAAGTAGCTCTCATTCATATGCTAACAAAATGTGTCAAAAACGGGACAATCTTAACGTGTGAATGTGTAATATTTGTAGGTTTTATGTATGATTGCTTGTTGGGTGGAAGACCCGAATTCAGAAGTCTACAAGCGTCATCTTGCTAGAATTCCAGACTACTATTGGATAGCTGAAGATGGACTTAAAATGCAGGTGATGACTTCATATCCTGACCCATATATCTTTGAAATGACAAAAGAGCGCTTCAAGTGCCAAAAGTTGGCACAAATGGACATTTAAGTGCCAAAACTTACGAAAGTGCCATTTTTTTTTAATGAAAAATGGGATACTTGAGTGCCATATCCGGCGAGCCTTGTCGGAAATCCTACATGACATTTTTTTTTAATTAATTTTCTCGCTTACGTGGCTCACGGGAATACTGAATCAACAAAACATACACAAAAACGATGGCATAATTTCAATTTTAATATAATATAAAATTTAATTAATTTGAATTTAAAACATAATAATAATAATAATAATAATAATAATAATAATAATAATAATAATAATAATAATAATTTAAAAAAAATGGAGGAGGAGTAGGAAGGCAGTCGGCGGCAAGGGCTTAGACCTTATCCATCCCTACCTCCCTCCTCCTCCTTCCCCCTTTTTTTCCTTAAATTAATTAATTTTTTAAATTTTAATTTAATTAATATTATATTAAAATTCAAATTATATCGAAACGACGTCATTTTGCGTGCAGCTTGCTGGAAAATTGCCACGTTAGTGTTCTGACCAGATTTTCTCGCCGGTGATACTTAAGTGATCCATTTTATTTCGATTTTAACAGTTAAGTATCACTTTCATAACTTTTGACACTTAAATGTCATTTTGCGCCAACTTTTGGCACTCTAGGGGTCCGGGTGTCTCTTTGAAATGGTGCCGCTCTCAATGGCTAAAGCATCAAAGAGAATTATTACTTTGTAATCCCATTTGGCATGCGGTGGCAAGCAATTTAACCAAAATTAGCATTGGTTTTATGAAATTCTCTAACAAAAATGTCTGTTTGCACAGACCTTCGGTTGTCAGATGTGGGATGCGGCTTTTGCCATCCAAGCAATCATATCAAGTAACCTAACAGAAGAGTATGCAACTACACTAAGGAAAGGACATGATTTCGTGAAAGCTTCACAGGTAATGTCTACTTTGAAAGATCAAACGAAGTTGGTCACTAATTGTAGTTCACACATCTGACCAAAACATGTTCTTTTGAAGGTTCAAGATAACCCATCCGATGACTTCAAAGCAATGTATAGACACATATCTAAAGGAGCATGGACATTTGCTATGCAAGACCATGGTTGGCAAGTTTCTGATTGTACAGCAGAAGGACTAAAGGTAATTAAATCGGTCGTATTCATTTGATGGGGTCTTGGAAGCCACTTTTTGAAGGGTAATTACATCTGTAACACACAATAATATTGTGTCTTTTACAGACAGCACTTCTGTTTTCGCAAATGTCTCCAGACCTGGTGGGTGAGAAGATGGAAACAGAGCGATTCTACGATGCTGTGAATGTTATTCTTTCCCTACAAGTAATCAAGAACTATTTGGATTTCTTTATTCCTTTGATAATCGATAAGATAACTTTAGAATTATGCTACCCAATTTCTGTAATACATTATAAAAACTATTGCAGAGTAGCAATGGCGGTTTTCCTGCTTGGGAGCCACAAAGAGCATATGCATGGTTGGAGGTAACTTTGAGCATTATGCACTCACCAAGTTTACCTTTTAAGGTTCTTTAGCTTTAACGAATGCAAAAATATATCTCGCAACTCTTAAAACCCTTCTTATCTCATTTCCAGAAATTCAATCCTACAGAATTCTTTGAGGGCACCCTTATTGAAAGAGAGTAAGCCCTAACAACCATCAACACTTAAAATCCGAACATGTCAGTTATGAGTACAACACTAACTCATTTGCTAACATAGATACGTGGAGTGCACTTCGTCAGCAATCCAAGGCCTTGCGCTCTTCAAGAAACTGCACCCCAAGCATCGTCGAAAGGAAATTGACAGTTGCATTGCAAGAGCGATAGACTACATCGAAGAAACTCAGTTGCCGGATGGTTCATGGTGAGATACTGAATGAGAAACCTGGACGTGTTGCCTTCTTCCGGTTGAACATAATGTAATATTGACTTAATGTGAGATTGTGCTGTCAATCTAGGTACGGATGCTGGGGAATTTGCTACACCTATGGAACATGGTTTGTAGTAGAAGGGCTTGCGGCTTGTGGGAAGAGCTACCGCAACTGTCCAAGCGTGAGAAAAGCTTGTGAATTCTTGCTGTCAAAACAATTACCTTGTGGCGGATGGGGGGAGAGCTATTTGTCTAGCCAAAATAAGGTGCGCAAGTCATTATATATTTTTTGCATACTATGGAAGATTAAAAAACTATAATCCCACCCACCTGTAGGTAGCTGTGATGGTTAGGTTTTACTACTTCATCACCGAGGGAACGAGTTCGAATCTCTGGATGCTCGCGAAAATTGTTATGGATTAAATTATAAGAAACTTTTGAAGTCAAAATGAGTGAGGGTCCCAGGGGTGGTTTAGTGGACCAGTCCCCGAGGGTTTACATTTAAATAGCAGCTTGCAGCAATGCCCCATTGGTGCTATTGAGCACCGAAGGGTCGTGTGATCCCCGAAGGATGATCTCCGGCGGTCCCTCGATCATTAAAAAAAAAAAACTATAATCCCTTTGTTATGATTGTCGATAATTAATTTTATATAACGATGTTGATGTAGGTTTACACAAATTTGGAAGGAAACCGACCAAACTTGGTTCAGACAGCATGGGCTTTGTTGTCCCTCATTGATGCAGGACAGGTTAGGGTTTAGCAGATATATGACATGATACACCGACTATGAATCCAATTCGTTGAACAATTATTGGAGTGCACCGGATTTGTGTGGGCTGCCTGCCCGAACGACATGCACGTACGCACGCAAGCAATGTTTGATAAGTGATAAGTTACAATAAATTATTGACATTTTAAGCTGACCGGCACACTTGACCAAGAATAGCAAAGAAAATGTTGCATAAAAACAGCAATGGATTTGTCCATTTTGATAATTATGAGATAATCTGTACTTTCTATCGACCCAATCATGCTTATGATCATTTACTTATTTGTTCATTCTTATTCTAGGCTGAGATAGATCCAACCCCTATACATCATGGTGTCAAAGTGCTAATCAATTCACAGATGGATGATGGTGATTTTCCTCAACAGGTAATTACAATAGTGCTTTCCACCATCATTACTAGTTATAAGTTTCATTCTAATGCAATTGCTTAATCTATCATCATCATCATCATCATTTACTTTTATTGCTTACTGGAAATCACTGGAGTATTTATGAGAAATTGCACATTAAACTACTCATCGTTTAGAAACATCTTCCCAATATGGGCTCTTGGAGAATACCGAAGGCGGGTTCTGTTCGCATAAACTTTAGACATGATGGCAGCAATAAATCATCATTTAGAAGCAACAAGTTTGATAATTTAAATAATACATGTTCCAAGAATGTAATGTGCCTTGTCGAGTCTCTTTCTCACTTTCACTTGTGAAAGTCATTTCCCAATTTCCCCAGAAAATATAGGTAAACTTGTATTACTTGCGTACGTCAAGTAACTGTACAAATATCAAGTGTACCGCTTAGCGAAGCTAATTTCATTTCTAGTGTGTAATTCTACCATCTAAACCTTTGGACCACACTAGAACATGAATCTCAAGTGTTTTTATGTGGGGAAATTGTTCAATCAGTCCTATATATATTATATGGACACCAATTCAATTCTAAATTTGCCACTTGGTCCTAAACATTTGCGAAAAATGCCAATTTTTGCTGAAAATTGCCAATACAATGTTGTGTCTCATAAGACAACCGACGATGTCTAGATTGCCAGGTCAGCAAGTTTCGATGAAAACTGGTCATAAGAACTACATAGAATTTCACAAGGAAAAGTACAAGAAGTCTGAAACTTATTACACTTGTAACATTTCAATCCTAAATTTTTCGATTGTACCTATTGAGTCATAAACCCAGTTTGTCAATGTAGTCTATCTAACTATTTTGACAAGAAATTGCTAACATAGATGCTAGCCGTCCTTTGTGGCATAACTGATATTAATGTAAATAATTTTACAATTTTTAATATCTTTTTTTTAAATTTTATCTTTATTCTTTTTTTTTAATTATGGTTGGTAAGAGTGGTCGAGGCGAGCTCTCATGAGATTCAGCAAGGTAAATCCAACCCTATACATCGTGGTGTCAAAGTAATAATCAACTCACGGTCGAATAATGGTGAGTTTCCTCAACAAGTAATTATAACAGTGCCTTCCACAGTCGTTACTAGTTATAACGTTTCATTCTAATGCAACGTGCCTAATTTAATTATTTTTTATTTACTTTTGTTGCCTACAGAAAATCACTGGAGTAGTTATGAGAAATTGCACATTAAACTGCTCATCTTTTAGAAACATCTTCCCAATATGGGCTATTGGAGAGCACCGAAGGCGTTTTTTGTTCGCATAAAGCTTCGGACACGAGGACAATCATGACGTAATAAATCATCATACTTAAACTCTATTCTCGGATAATGCATGTTAGTCCTCTTTCTCACTTTCAATTGTGAAAAGTCATGTCCTAATTTCACCAGATATTATATGTAATCTTCTATTACTTGTGTACGTCAAATAATAGTACAAATCTCAAATATACGGATTAGCAAAGCTAAGTTCATTTCTAGCGTGTATAATTCTACCATTTAAACCTTTGGAAAACTCTACAACATGAATTTCAATTATATTTTTGAACATTCTGTAAAAATTTGTTGAATATATAACTAAATTAATGAAATTGAATTGCCCTAAACCCAAAATGAGAGTACATTACTCTTAATGTGCACATTACATAGTGAATCTGACCAAAAAATGTATAGACGAAGTTTTGGAAAGCCAAAGCTCATGACTACAAAAGAGTCAAGCCTTCTTTTCCTCTCGTCCCCATATTCAAAGAAAAGAACTATTGAAACGACATTTCCCTAGATATTAGCTAGATTGTAGCGATCTAAGTGAAAATATATTTGCAACCGGGTACCTTCAATATAAACCAAAAGCTAAAACAAGGGAAAAATTATAATTTTAATTCTAAACTTGTTGTACGGATTATCTTAAACATTTCAATTGATTTGGTGTAGTCCCAAACATTTAAGTGAAAATGTAGTCTCAGTCTTTCAACTAAAACTTGCCTGAAATTATTAATATGGGGATTCCTATCATCGCTGGCCAACATACATGTCACAGCCGGTGATCTGACATGGACAAATTTAGTCAAAATGACATTGCTTTGCTTAATTTTATAAGTTTTCTTATTTTTGTTCTTTTGTTCTTTTTTCTTTATATCCTATTTCTCACTTAAATTTAAAATATTATTTAAACTTCAAATAATTTATAAACAAATAATATAAGAATCTACTTATCAATATTTAGGTGTTGTGAAAGTTTCGAAAGTTTCGGGTAAAAAAGAAAAGTTAAAATGCATGAGGTGCGAGATTTAAGTTCACGATGGAACAAGAAGTGAAAATCAACTCAGACAGCCCATACATAGTCAAGCTAACTTTGGTTCACCTCTTTAGAATATTAAGCATGTTATATGAGATTCTTCTTAGCCTAGGTTATATATTGAATTTGCATGCTGATTGTGTTGACATTTTATTTGGAACAATTTATTATATTTCTAGTCATGTATTGAATGGTTTTATGATATTAAACATTGACTATGATTTGTACAATATGTTACATTGAGTTATATTGATGGGTCAAGCTAGATCCATTCGCCTATGTTGGGCGAAACTTGGTCCATAAGAAAAGAGCCTATAAGAGGAATGGGGTAGTTATTTTTTAAGTGAAAAATAATTGCAATATATAAATGAAAAAGAAAGAACATTGAAAGTAGTTTTGATATAATACGTACTTATTTTTTAAGTGAAAAATAACTACAATATATAAATGAAAAGGAAAGAACATTGAAAGTAGTTTTGACATAATAGGTTTTTTTTTTCTCCATTTGAGACAATAATGTACTCCTTGAAGAATGGAACTCCAAGACTTCAATCAATTCCTCTGAGACTACAATAAGAACTTAATCTATGACAAATAAGGTATGTCCGTCTTCGTGATATGCCTTTGATTAGTGTTACATGTTTTATAGGCACGTTTCCGCGTTTGTTTTCAATATGCGACCATTTGAGTATCGGTTAGTTTTTCATGAATCTATTTTCCTACATTGATATCAAAGCGATGTTGTCCATGTTTCTTAATCATTATTGACATTTATAATTTATTTATGGCTGGAATTTTGAGAAACGTTGCCATCGGACATTCGGGGACGGAAATCCCAACTCTTGCATATTGTTCACCCTCTCTTTTGATTTTCTGTAAGTCAGAACTCATTTTTCGAAAGTATAGGGTTGCAATTTTCATCGAGATGAGAAAAAGAACAGTTGGCTTGTCACCGAGGGTTGTCGAACACATTGCCACAAGCGATCGGAAGTTTCCTAAGGCGTGTGCCCCACATGCGTTGGCTGACGTCATCATGATGTCAACCGGCTATTGTGTGCACACATATGGGACATGTGCTGGTGACGTCACGGTGATGTCATCTAGTCGAGTCAGTTGGTTTGACCTGACCCAATTTGACTCGACCAGCCTAACTTAACCCGGTTATCTGTTGACCGACGTTGACCATTAACTGTTGACTTTGACCTAAAAAATGGAAAATTTACTTTTCAATTTTGTTCATTGTAGATTATATGTAATCCATTTTGTTATGCATTTGTTGCAGAACAATGATGTGTTTTGTTCGCATGCCTATATTCCCAAGAACGAACGAACAAAAGGTGAGACTTGGAAGGCCAAAAATAGAATTAGCTAATTATCGGTGGAATGATAGTAATGTAGTGTCACACATGGTTAGGGTCAATTAGATGATACAAGAAATCATATGAAATAGTTATTTTATGATGGATTTTCAGAAGGTGTCGGCCCTAATAAATGTTCTTCCATTAGAATGGTAAGCAATGTTAGAATGCCTATGGGAGGTTAACATGGTCTTAGATTATAAAAGGCTTGTAGTAGCTTTTGTGAGAGAATAATATAGAATTGAGGCAACCAAGACTTCAACGCTCAAGTTAAGTGTCACTTGGCGCATAATGAATGCATCTTGGAGAAGCCATAAGGACTCTTTGAAGGTCTTTCGTGGTTGCCCAATGTGCCTTTAGAATTGTCAGAGGAATTTATTAAGGATTAGAAGGGACTTTCCTAGTTTATGAGATAAATTAGTATCTTTGAATTTATTTATTATTTTTCTTATATTTGCTTGAGATATTTTAGGTGTAAATACTTCTTTCTATGTTGACGTTGATATGTTTCCTCTAAATACATTACTTCATGTAAATGGCATGTTTACTTAATGAAAGTTCAATGTTATTTACTGTTGTAAATTATTATGTTAATTTAAAATTATTTGTGGGAAGTTCAAGAAAGTTTTAGTGACTTTGGTGAACTTATTTTTTTTGCATAAATGATTATATTAATGCTAATTTCAAGTTATGATATTTGGATGATGACTAAAAACAAAGTGACCTTTCGACTCTAAAGCCTTATTTGAAATTATTCATTAATATGATTAGTTTATAAAATATAGATGCATAAATGATAGGCATTAATAATTCGTGTAAGTATGTCAAATATGTTCATATCCAATGGCTTCAGTAACTAAGAGCATAATCGTTGAATTGAACAAATGTAAGAAGTTGCGTGGTGATAATTATGAAATATGACATATGAAAATCAAATATGCACTGAAAGAGTAAGAGGTACTAGAAGCTCTTAACCTGATTATGGAAGAGCTTGAAAATGGGAACGCTACACAATTCAAAAGAAATAATGATGCATTTGCTGCATGGAAAAGAAAGAACTCCCTTACTTGTATTACGTTGCTAAGTAGCATGTAGAATAATATCATGTGAAAGTTTAGACATTTTGAGAATGCCAAAGAAATGTGAGAAGCATTGACAGCGAGATTTAGTCATATATCGGTAACCAAACTGAGATAGCTCACTATAAAGTTTGACTCTTACAAGAAGCCTCATGGTCAGATTATGAAATAACACTTGAGAAAGATGTCAAACATGATTAATGAGCTAAAGGATGTTGGTCACGTTCTGACTGACGAGTAGCAAATGCAAGTAGTAATCCGTTCCTTACCTAAAAGTTAGAAGTATACAAAGGTACACCTGGCCCACAATGAGAACATTAAAACTTTTGAGGATGTAGTATGTCATCTTGAGGTAGAATAGGACCATCTCCTAGCGGCTAAATTGGAAATTGACATTTATTATGCTGGTTTTAGCTCATAAGGGGCTTCGAGCTCCAAGTGCAAGCATTCTAATTCGTTTAAAAGGTGGAAAGGCGAGGGAACGAGCTCTTCGGGAAAGAAACTAAGAGTTGACCGACATGAAAGAGGAAACTATCCTCGAATGAAGAAGTTAACAAAGGTGAAGTATTACAACTATGGCAAGAAATGTCACTATACTCGCGACTATCGCAAGTCAAATATGGTAAACACTATTTGTATTCTTGAGAACTTTATTTATGTATCAAATTATGTATTCTTAACTAAATCTAATTCTTTTGGGACTATAGATTCGGAAACAATAGACCATATAACAAAGGATAGAGAATCATTTGTGATATTCCGACAAGTATCAACTGGAACAAACTTGATCTATGTAGGGAACAATACCAGAGTTAAAGTAAAAGAGATTGACACCTACTAATTAAACATACATGGCGGATGCACTTTGTTCCCACTTGATGTACTAGATGCTCCGGAGGTTCGTCAGAATTTAGTGTATGTATTAGTGTTGGTTAAACATGGTTTCAATTTAAACTTTCATAATAATTGTATAGATTTATATTTGGATACAAACTATTATAGTTGTTGTTATTTTCTGAATGATTTTTTTGTATTGGATGTTGATTATGGTAATGTTAATGTTTGTTATTCCCTCTTCATGTTTTCTAATTTATATGATAATGATGTGAATGTGTGACATGCTAAACTTAGTCATATTTGCCAATAATGTATGAATAGACTAGTCAAAGAAAGTTTGTTGGACAATATTGAAAAAGTCAATTTACCCATGTATAAGCATTGTCTAGTAGGGAAAACGACAAAAAAAAAACCTTTTGAAAAAATAAAGAAGCTAAATTTGCTTTGCAATTAATCCATTTTAACATGTGGTTTAATGAATGTGAGAAAAATGTATGGGGCTATTTATTTTATCACGTTTATAAATGATCATACTCAATTCAGACATGTTTATTTGAATTATCTTAAATCTGAAGTATTGAGTTGTTTGAAGAAGTTTATGAGCTTGGTAGAAAATTAATTATATAAGAAAATAAAAGTATTGAGATTCGATTGATGTCGAAAATATCTATTTGAGGAGTTCATAAATTTATGTTATGAAAAATGAATAGAAAAACAATTGTTTGTTCCCTTCAACAAAATGGTGTTTAGGAAATGAGAAACAAAACCCCACTAAAAATTGTTAGGTCCATGATGGCACATGCTAACTTACTTATCACATTTTGGGATGATGCTTTATTAATTGCTATTTATATACTTAACCGTGTGCCTTCAAATCAATCTTTTCAACTCCATATGAGTTATGGACATGTAGAAAACTCGATTTAAGTTTTCTTAAATCATGGGGTTGTACTGCCTATATTCATAAGCCCTCTCATAAGTATTAGAAATTGAGTCATGGAGGCAAGAATGGTATTTTTATAAGATACTCAAAACACTCGAAATGGTATGTATTTACAAATGAATAGGAAAATAGGAGTGTACTGAATTTGAATTTGATGTCACATTCTTAAAGAATGAATTCCTAAGAAGGGAAAAATAGATGAAAACTATTCCTTATTTGAAACCTTGGATCAAGATAATGAACTTAATGGAGTTTGTCAAGTAGGAGTAATATGAGGAGTGAACAATTAAATTCAACTCAATAATGAGATGATATTGTATTATTTAATCCAAGTGGGAGAGTAATGAACAATAATGTGTAAAGTGTATAATCACTCATACAACGAGCAAGTTGCAAAAGTATTTCTCGTCGACTTTTTGACATTTAAGGAGAAACTTTTATGATTATTCCATAAGATGAAAATGAGCTAAGGAATGTAAATGAGGCTTTGAAATGCTCTTATAAGGAAAAATATATGCATGCAATGGAAAAGAAAATGGAGTCAATGAAGTCAAATCATATTTGGGAACAAAGCCATTGGAAATAAGTGGGTTCTCAATATAAAGCGTAAAGCTAATAGCTCAATAAAAAGACATAAAGCTCGTCTTTGCGCGAAATTGTATAATTAACATGAATGAATTGATTATGAGAACACATTTTTCTTATAGTGAGATTTATCTCAATCGCCTTATTCCGATAATAGTAGCTAATATGGATCTTGAGTTATATCAAATGAATGTAAATATTACTTTTCTCAATGAAGAATTAGAAGAAGAAATTTATATTAAATAACTTGTTGGTTTTATTTTGAGAGGCTAAGAACAAAAAGATATGTTGACTTTTGAGATCAATATATGGCTATAAGTAGTCATCGAGACATTTGTATAAACGTTTTCATAATGCCATAATGGCATATGATTTTACAATGATTGATGAGGATTATTATATATATATCAAAAGCTCCAAATATCATTTTGGGATCATATCATTATATGTTGATGATATACTGATTGCCGGAAGTAATATGGAATTTGTTAATACTGTTAAGAATTGGTTGTCTTTTAATTTTGAAATGAAAGATTTGGGTGAGGTTGTGTATATTCTTGGAATTAAGATTTCAAGAGATCATTCAAAAAGATTATTATCTCTCTCACAAGAAACGTATATAAACAAGGCTTTTGAACGATTTCATATGCAAGATTACAAACTTATAAATATTCTTATTGCAAAAGGTGAAAGATTGAGTCATAGATTTTGTCAAAAAATTCCACAATAGAAGGAACAAATGCAACGTGTTCCTTATGTTAGTGTTGTTGAAAGTTTAGTGTACGTTATAATGTGAACATGATTTGATATATGATTTGCAATTGAAATGGTAAGTAGATACCAATTCAATTTAAGTCAAGTACATTGGAAAGCCGTCAAAAGAATATTGAGGTATTTTAAGGGAACTGTTAATTATATGCTAAGTTTTCAATGAAATGATCTACGATTTGAAGGCTACTCAAGATATTGATTGTAAATGAGACTTAGATGAAAGGAAATTTACTTTTGGATTTGTTTTCATACTGAATAATGACGCCATATCCTAGAGCAGTAAGATATAAATGTGTATAGCCTTGTCCATAATAGAAGTTGAGTTCGTGATATTATTAGCAGCAATAAAAAATTGTGTTTGGCTTAAGAGATTTTTGAATCATTTAGGTATCGTTAAGAATATTGCAAACTCATTGTTGATTAAATTTGATAGCCAAGCATCAATAACATACGTCAATGATCTAAAATATCATGTCAAGACCAAGTATATAGATACCAAGTATAATTTTATCAAAGATATGATTGCACGAAAAGATGTGAATTTATAGTATATATCTATGTATAAAATGATAGCAGATCCTATGATGAAGTCAATACCTAGAGATATGTTCCGTGGCCATGTAAAATCACTATGATTGCATAGAGGTTAGTGTATTGAATATTGTAATTTCTATAAATGTTCACATTTAATGAAATTGTCTTTCATTATTAATGCCTATGTTTTTTGTTTGACATTTATACATCTTAATGCTTAGTGTATCATATAACATTGAGAATCTCGGACAGATAAGAGATTAACCCACTGCATGAGTAATCGCATCTATTTACTATGTGATAAGTAGAGATGAGATGATTTTTTAAGCTTACTATTTAGGTGATAATTGAGAATTCAAGCTTAAAATATAAATATAGCCTTAATTGAGTGTTAAGATGATGACATAATATTTACTACATCTGAAAGTAAAATAATCGACATATTTTACTTTATCTATCTTTGATGCTAGATATTAGTTCTGATGGATTTTTTGAGGGAGTAGATATGTGAACTCAAGTTAGATATTAAGTATGTATAAACTATCATATGTACCATATTAAAATTGAAGACATATGCTCCATGAGAAATGAGTTAATATTGTAATACTAACGTATACATGAGAAGACTAATAAGAGTGGTAAAAGTTTTTATCTCAATTTTTATATCATGTGAGACTCTTGAGAAAAATAGTTCCTCAATTAAGTGCTCTCTCGATTATTATTTGTTCTCAAGATTTCTATTCAATGTTTACTATCTTATAATATTGCTAATGATCATAAATTGATTCGATATAATGAGATATTTTTAGAAAAGTAAGTTGAATTGAAATCGAGAGTTTTAAAGAAAGAGGAAAATCGAGTTTGGGATGTCACATTCTCGCTTTGTATTAACTGGTCAATCAATTATGATTGTTTTTAGGATAATCATAATAGTGAATACAATATATTATTATTGAAAAGAGATTAAGAGAGATATAAATGTGATCGATCGATTTAGGGTATTGCATACTATATCCACTAAAAAATGTGATGTCCATTTTGAGCTGTTATATATTCTTAACAGATATATGGCAATGAACTCTCAAAGTATGTAGTCACACGGATTATTTATTGGTATGAACGTTGTAAAGAGATGAAGAAAGAGTTCTATTTGGCTTACCATGTGTGAGTGAGAGATGATAGGTTTTTATTTGATGGGACAAGTCAAGCTCGTCCGCCCATGTTAGGCAAAAACCTATTCATAAGAGAAGTACCCATAAGAGGAAAGGTGTTAGTTATTTTTTAAATGAAAATAACAATAATATATAAATAAAAAAGGAAGAACGTTGAAAGTAATTTTGACATAATACGTTCTTTTTTCTCCTTTTGAGACAACAATGTACTCTCTCTTGAAGAATGGAACTCCGTGACTCCAATCAATTCCTCTGAGATTGCTACGAGTACTTAATCTATGACAAACAAGGTATGTCCGTCTTCATGATATACCTTTAATTGGTGTTACATGTTTTCTGGGCACATTTCCGCTTTTGTTTTTGGTATTCGATCATTTGAGCATCGATTCATTTTTCAAGAATCCATTTTCCTACACCTTTAGTTAGATGGAATAAGTTATTGAAGCCCTACCGAGTACAAATTAGTTTAGCTGGGAGCTAGATGCACTTATTGCTAAAGGGCGTGATTTGCTCTCTCTTTTCAAACCTAAACAACCCCATTACAGTAAAGAGACAAAACAAAGTTGCGGATTGGATAGCTAAGGCCAAAAGGAAAAGAAGTCTAACTAACAATGGGATCATTTTTCCTCTTCAAGCGCTTTGGATACGTTTGGTCTTCTAGATTTCTAACCTAGATAAGATTGGATAAGATATGATATGAAATTCAATGAATTTTACTATATCTATCCACTGTTTGGTGATTGTAGTAATAAAGCTAGATATATTCCTATCGTATCATATATTGTTTGATAAAAATGACATGTCAATATAAATGAACTACAATTTTTTCAAATAGATATGATAAAAATTTCTCGCAACAATTTTGTCTACTTTGCTTTTATTTTCTTTTACTCTTTTTTAATTAATTTTTTTATTTCTTTCTTCCCCTTCCTCATTCTCTAATAAAATTTTATTAAATGGAAAACTGTACTAATATACCTAAAATACTAATACACCTAAAACATGTAATAAATTTATATTTATATATTGAATTATAGTGTCAAATAGAAGTAAATTTGAATATATATAAAAATAAGATTAAATTAAAAAAACCAAATTGTTAGTTTTTGGTATTTTGAATTTCTTATATTATAATTCAAATATTATTTATATTGAAATATAATTTTAGATTTGTAAATATAAAAAGTTTATTATTTGAGAAAAATAATTGTCCTATTATAGATATTTAAAAATTTAAACACCTTTATCCTACCCCCATAAGATATTTTTATCCAGTCTATATCCCTTTTATATCTAATTATATCTCATCTTAAGCAAGCACTAAATGTAGGATATAATAAATATTATACTATCCTATATTTTTTCCTAATCGCTAAACGCTACCTTTGAGGTTTATTTTATTATGATGTTTTTGGATGTGTATTCACAAAACTCTCTTTAATGAATCTTTTCTACTTTTTCCGAAAAAAAAGAGAGAAGTGATTGCGCCCATAAGTTCACTTGGTCCTTGATCAGTTCTTAGTTTTAGAGCTCATATTTTCAGAGTTAAAAACAAAAAAGATGCATGGGTTTGGGCTTTAGTGACATAGGTAGTGTTTGTTTGTGTTCTTATTTTTTGTTCATGAACATAATTCTTTTTTTTTTTTTTTTTTTTTTTTTGTTCTGGGGAACAAAAAAAAAAAAATAGAAACGCGGTTGTTTGCGTTTTTGTTCCAAATCTATTTTTGTTCCGGGAACAAATTTGGAACAAAAACAAAAAAATAAAAAAACTTCTTTATTGTTTATGGAACAATTTGGAGAAACAAATTTTCTCTCTCTTCATTCTTTTCTTCTCTTTCTTTCTTTTTATTTTCTTCTTCTTTTTCTTTGCCGCCGCGGCCTCGGCCATGATCGGCGACCGCCGTCAAGGGCCAATGACGCCATCGAGGGTTGGTGACCTTGCCGGAGCGTCGCCAGCCCGGCGAGGCTCAACCTTTGCCCGCGCTAGCAACGCTCGGCCTCACCTTGGCTGGGCGAGCTTGAGCTTGTCCAAATTTGGCGAGGCCAAGCTCGCCCAGCCACCGGCGAGGCTCGGCCTCGTCGGGCCACCGCCGGGCGACCGGTTGCTAGGCGAGCTCGGCCTCGCTGGGGGCAAGCGAGCCTCGCCGTGGTGGGGCGAGGCCACTGGCCTCGTCGGCCGGTCGCCGACCATGGCCGAGGCCGACGACCGGCCAAAAGAAGAAAAAAAAAATAAAAAAAAAAAAATAAAATTAAAGAAATGAAAAGAAACAAAAAATAACACAAATTTACCAAATGTGTTTCAGTTCTTTTTTACTCCGGAACAAGTTTACCAAACACATTTTCTGGTAAAAAATTATTTCCCGGAACAGAAATAGTTTTTCTATTTCTGTATCCTAGAACAATTTTTGACCAAAAATATAAACAAACGCACCTATAAAGTATCCGAGAGATATAGGATTTATGTGAATCCAACATTTTCACTTTTTTTCCCTTCATTATTTATTTATTTATTTATTTATTTTATGTTCCAAGTTCTACATTGTCACTTTGATAAATTCATGTTTTAGAGAAATGAAGAGAAAAATTGAACACCGTTAGATTTCTTGATATTTATCTTTATACCACGTAACAATGAAATCAATCACAACCCCATTGATGGCATGATTATATCTATTTACAGGCATGCGCATTTACTTACATTCCCGTTAGCACTTACGATACTCCAGTAATCATTGGCAATGATTTACCATTCTAAAACTATTTTTTTTATGACCTAGGAAACCCCGAAAGCCGATAGCCGGCGGAAAGAACTTGGGGCTAACGTAAACTGGCCACCACACTCACGCCAGCGGTTAAGTCACCAAGTAACGCCGCTGGGATTCGAACTTGGCACCTTTCGTGGGAGGCACAAAGCTCAAGCTAACGATGCCACCACAGTGGGTGGTACCATTCTAAAACTGTTCATAACTCCCTGAAACAACAAATTACGCAACGGCCCCTGTCACGCCCTGAACCTCGAGCACGTGCCCATCCCTCTCTGGTCGATAATAATTTGCGACTTCCTAGGACGAGTTGCCGACCATTTTCATTTTATTGCACATGCGGAAGCGAAAAGAAATCCCCTGACAATAATCATCTCGGGATAGAAAAGCAGGACAATAGATTCACAAACAAACATGCTTTTATATATACACTGAGTCATGTACAAAGGTCTATGGCTAAAAGACTACAAAAGATTGGCCTTCCAAAAAGAAGTGGTCATAACTAACCTATACTTCCGATCACCTCCTCTCAGCTCTAGGTCTTCCACTCGATGACACTGAAAATGTTGTTCCACAACGAGGTGAGATATCATCTTAGCGAGTCTAAACTCTAAACCCCAATTAGGAGGGAAATACGCCAAAAAGTGTCATAATCACACAATCACACAAACAAGGAGACTTACCTCGTCTTAGATCCACCCTGCAGGTCAGTACAATTTATATCCCAGACAACATGAGAGCATGAGCAACAATAAGCTTTAATAACTGAAACGCCACACTCAATTAATCATGCGTTCCTAGTTTTGATCTCGGCACATAGCACGACCTACTCTCAGTTCGGTGGTCTTCTGGCATTGCCAGGCTTCGTCTCACCCCATTGAGCACGGCACGTCTATTTATCAAACGGCTTTCCCGAAGGAGCATAGGGTCCAAAATCTACTGCAACCGGCTTCCCGTTGTCCAGGGGTATCCCAAATAGGGATAAAGTTCAGCTCAATAGCCCGAGACGATTTCTTTTAACCATCACACGATCACTCAAATATGGCCCATGGCACCGTACATTACACTCAATTGCTTCAATTAAAATGGTGAGCCTGGCATTTTTCTTCGTATTAGAAATTCACATGAAATTACTCGTGTGTTGGTATACGGTCAATTTGACCTCAAAAAATTGATATCCTTCATTTTTGAAATCCCACTATTTCATATAGTACAAAAAACTATTTTTAGTGTCAAAACCCGACACCCGGGATTTTCTGAATAAATATTGGAAATTCACAATTTTTGGAATTAAATACCAAAAATCAAATCAGCATTCAATTTACATAATTTAACACTCAATTGCAGAAATTAACCACACCATTGCAATCAGCACGAAATTCCGGTCACCGACTATCCCGGCCTAATTTCAGAAAAATAATTAATAAATAATTAATTTCGAAATTTAATTAAATAAATCAATTTAAATTCTAAAAATACTAACCTAGGCCAGAATCATTAAATTAATAACCAATACGGAGTCGGAAAATTCCTGAACCCTTCTAGATAAACAGTACAATTTATTTAGGCCTTAGTTAAACCATGCTAACAACCTAACATGCTCAATTAAATAATTACATTTCTAATTTAATCTAACTAACCACCTGATTCATAATAAAATAAATCTAAACACCCTTTAAACGTCATTAGCCTACTAAGTAGAGTTTAGAGTATAAACTCACCGGTTAATTGCGGAAATCGGTTCACCGTGACGTGACGACGACGACGACGACGACGACGACGACGCGACGGTGGCCGAAACCTAATTTTCGGCGGTGTCGGTGAACTCTCGGACCGAGCCTAAAATGGGCCCAACAAATCTCAGCCCAAATCTGAGATTTGTTTTCAACTTGGGCTGCTGGTCGCGGGCTTGGGTCTCAAAATCGCGGGCTTCGCTGAACTCAACAGGCTGAAGTTGCTGGACTGAAATTGGAAGTGAGCTGCTGATGGACTGAACAGAATGGGCCTGCTAGACTAATTTTGCTGGGCTTCAAGGCTGAAGTTCACGAGCGACAGCTTGGGCTACTGCAGGAATTCTGTGGACTCGTGGGCTGGGCTGTGGGCTGGCGTGCAAGCCGGGCCAGGCGAGAGAAGCAGCAAAGGAGGGGAGTTCACTGGACTGCTGGCTTCGGTGAGGAAGGGCTGAAGATGCGGACGAAGGAAGCAGCAAGAGCTGCTGCTGGGGAAGACCACGCGGACGTGAGAGGTGGCAGCTGGGACGTTGCTGGCGCGAGCGAGCTGGCCGATTGCTCGATGAAGACACACGGTAGTAGGGTCAACAAAGCAGGAACTCAGCTGACTTCGGTGGGCTTTGGAGATGGCAGCGCGGCAAGACCGAAACTGTTTCGGTGGAGAAGCTGGTCGAACGGATTGCTGGCTTCGCTGGCGAGCTGGTGGAGGCGGCGTGCGGATCGTGGGTGGACGACGAAGCAACGCCAAAGAAGGGAAATGATGGGTCAACAATTTGCCTCTGTGAGTGGCGTTGTTGACCAAGATGCTGGCGTCCAGGGAGCTGAAGATCGGTGGAGAAGCACGAGCTGGCGTGAAGATGGGTCAACAAAAAGGAATCTTGAGGGATGAGGGTTGACTGAACAAGCAGCACATGGTGGACGTGTGGCAGCTTAAGGGTGGGGGAAATTGGAGATGGGATGAACGAAGTAAAGGAGAAGAAAAATGAGTAGCTGCCGGCCTGTGTTGATCCGTGAGAGAGAGAGAGAGAGAAAAGAAGTGGTGTGCGGTCTTCAGCAGGGACAAGAGACGCACGAAGATGGAGGTGGAGGCGGTGGTCTTGTCGTGCGGAAGAAGCAGCCGGTGGAGGGTTCCAAAGTAAAGTAACTCAATCCATTGCATTAATTGCATGTCCCCTATTTCTTTCCACTTGATAATTCCATGAATTAACAAATTGTAAAGCTAAAATTGCTGCCCCTTTGTAAAGCTCCGAATTTCACTTAAATTCTCTTGAATTTCTTCATCAATTCTCCAAATCGAGGTCCAATTTCATCGAAGAAAAATCTGTACAAATTTTTGCAAGTCCTCGACACTCAAAGGCTAGCTTGGAAGTTCCAATTTTCATCAAATGAGTCCATCCAAATTTCAGTTAATTTTCCGCAGCATCCGAATCAATTTTCCGTAAAAATCTCGGAATCTCTGAAAATTCTTTGGAGAATGAGTCAACGTTCCTCAAATAGCTCATGACACCACAGAACTTTCAATTTCTAAAATTGAGTTCAAATTCGCGGTTATTTTCAATCCGGCTCGCTTTTATCGTGACCTAGTCTACCAGGTATCTTTTAGGAATTTTGGTGCAATTGACCCGTGATCGATTTATCTCGAGTCACAATGTACATCTTCGACACATTGGCGACTCTAAATTATCGTGAAAATATCAAGGTTTAAAATACGGACATAGGGTACCAAAAACAATAGAAAATCAATTTAGTGCCGATCGATGAGAATTTTGCAATTAGGTGGAATCACCCACATTTTGATCACTATCTCAGTCGAATCGACCTATCTTTGATCTCTGATCGATTTTTAAGTGTGCTATAATGACCATTGCAAATTAGCACGGTCGAGCAGTCGATTCCTAGTCGAATTCTCAAGCCTTTTGCATTAAAATCCCTTAATAATTTTCCCAGATAGTCTAGTTATCTCTTGAGTGATCGGCTCAGAGAATAGCACTATAAACACGTCGACGAAAGACCCGATTTATTCAATTGAAATTAGATTTGAAAAATCAGGATATCACAGCCCCATTCATGAATTTGAAACAATATAAGAGCTATAGCACGAAAACACAGGAAAATATAGAGAGAATCATCGTCATACAAATATGAGTCTCTTTGACATAGCTCAGTACATTTATCTAATGTTCCATCCACCCAATGCCCAGCATTCTTTGTGGATGGCAGACAAACCAAACTCTACATGCAAGTGACCAATCCAGTACCCTGGTATGAACCAATTTGGATTCCAAATTCTTCAAACTTCTCCCTCCATGGGTTGTATAAAACCGTATAAAAGGGAGATTCAGAATGAGCCCACAAAACTCGCCTTTACGAGGAAAACTTCCCTGGAAATTGCAAACCCAAGTGGCTAATGATACGTAATGCCTCTTTCAGAAACCTCCAGCTTATACAAATTGGTCCATGAATCAAGGACGCCGAACTCTTTCATAACCCATACTTCATAGTCTTCGGAGTTATATACCATTGAGACAAAGCATCCATCGAGCAAGCTAATGTGTTCCAGTCCACAACGTACTGTATAGGGTAGCGCCATTTTCAGGAAGACATCTCCGACTACATCAGCTAGGATCAACACAAGAAAAGAAGGGCACCGATAGATGAAATTATCGATTATAACTTGAGTGCCTAAGTGTTGAAGAAGCAATGGAAGGACAATATCACCGAGTGGCTTCCAACGATTTCTTCTCAAACTATGCACCTCCAGTTGGGAGGTATAGTTCTGGTGTTCTTTCAGATAAATATTACATTGACTACTTTAAAATCGTCAAGATGGCAACTCAAGGGATCGAATCCAAAATCCAGCCAAGTCTGACACATGAAAGTTGGGTTGAGGAAAGGCTTCGTTTTGACCAGTTGATGGGTTCCATAAAATGATCTCTGAGTGGTCAGGGTTCTTATTCTCGATAGCGGATAAGCAAACGATTCCATTGCTTTAATATAAAAAATGAATCATACTTAAAAATAAATTTATTTTATTTATAAAGGACAAGGAAAATAAAAATATATTTATTAAATTTATTTTTAATAAACTAAAAATAAAATGATAAATAAAAATAAATTATTTATTTTTAATAAATTTTTAATAAATTTATTTTATTTTTTAAATGAATAAAATGTTCTTGGACACATGCGAAATTAGAGTTTAGTATGTTTTTGAGAATAGATAGCTCGAAAAATTATTTATGGAACAAAATTTTGGTTATCACGCACCCCTGAGTGGTCAGGGTTCTTTCCGGAGAATACCAAATCTGCACTCTCCAAAGATTGTCCATGTCACTTAACAAGATCAAATTTTCGCAGTTTGGTTGATCTCTCAAGATAAGCTCTTATGAAGGTGCAGCTAGTAAGAAGAACACTCCCAAGATCTACATACACACCTGAACCAAACCAAAGGGCCTTGCAGGGAGTCCAAATAAGATATCCAATAGAAGGTAAACCGGAAAGCTCTCCATTGTTTTTCTAGACTTGTTCAAGTAGCAGATATCTTTGGACTCCATAATTGATTCTGATTTCAATGGAAATGACGATGCATCTATGTTGGGCGTAACGATGCCTCTTGACTTATCTAGAAGATATCGTTTTGGGCCCTATCCAATTGTTACATCTAAATAAAAGGTCTTTGTCAAATTATTGGCAATCAATTCAGGGTTACCAAAGAAAATAATTGAATGGGTTTCATGTTGTGTTTTATCGGGAACCAGTCAATTCAACCAGCATATCATTTATCCCAATTTGAATCTGATCGTTGTTACAGTAGTTAGCTAAATTATTTTCGTTAGTCTTGTACCATCCACGTTAAGAAAGTTCAAGTTGTCATTAAATCTTTTATCAAGTATCCTTTTGCCCTTGGTTGTAAAAACAACACTAAAATACAGCAAAGGGCAAAAACGTTAAAATTAAAGAGATTTGAAAATAGTTGCTAAAGGGATAAGCACAATGTAAATAAACATGATAACGGCAAATTAATTAGGGTTGACAAGTTTTATTTTTTTTTTGGCAGAAAGGCGTTCAAAATAGGGTATAGCTGTATTTAATCATAAAAACGCCAACTTGAACAAGAATATTAGACACTTTCTATGTTAAGATGACTATTTTTAACCCGTTTATGACACGCTTTACCACAAGTTAACTTTTTATAGATATCAAAATCAGTCACGTCGTACTCCATTTAAGAGCGTTGAATCTATCAAACAATCTCTATCAAATAATCGAACATTTTTTTGACCTCACCATATTAGCATAGTTATGTCGTGTTTCAACGATTTGGAAAAGAAAAGGAAAAAAAAAATAATAATGGTATGATAGCGACGCTGATGTTGACCCAAAGAAAATAGCTCATCCGCTGATCAGAATTATCAAGTTAATTAAAAAGCATTCGGCTTGAGCGGATAAATGATGAGAAAGTTGGTGGCCAATGTGACACAAGGCGACATTTAGTAGGTGGAAAATTTTTTTTCTTAATCTCTTGATCTGTATTTCTTTAATTTGACTAATCTTTATAATAAAATATGGAATATATGGACAGGTATTTCCAAATATTTGAATGGTCCCCAAAATATGACTAATTTAATTAAGGAGAGATTTGAACACTTTTTTTGTCCGTAGATTTGAACACTTATTAAGTAATATCATACGCGTAAGTCTTGATATTCATGACGAAATACTTTAAAGAATGTTCGCCAGTCAAGCACGCAACCACCAAGGAGTTAGGCCGTCCAACTTTGAAAGCACCGTTTTCAAATTTAGAAAATTGTTAACATTTGGCTACGGAAAATATAAGTATTAGCAATTTTACGCAAACGGTATCGTACACCCTTAGTTAAAAATTATAACTATCTCTCTCAAATAAATTGCTAGAGGATGCTACAATTATTTTTCGATAACTGCTAGAGGATGCTACAATTATCCCATTTTGTTTGAGGTTCGATGTGGTTTTCACTAAAATCAGAAGGAAACAGAGTTTATAGTGTTCTTTGCATCGTGGCCCAATAAAATGAAGCCGAAGATTCCGACATCTCTAGTTCGTGTCTTCCCTGATCTCAAACTTATGTCGAACTCACTTTATGGGCAAAAAAACATAAAGAGGAAACAAGATCGTATAGATGACACGAAAGATGAAATAGAAGTTCAAGAACACTTATACATATTACAATAATAGAAATACGACGACAATATCATGTCCCGTTTATGGCCAATCGAGTGCTAAACACAAAGAGCGATGTATAGGACGGACGGCGATCCTTTCCAGGTATTCCTAGCAGCATTCCTCTAGTACGCAGCAGCAGCACAGCGCAGCGCAGCTAGTAAAGAAAGAAAGGAGACCATTAGGACAAGCGAATGTATAATTAGCTGAACCTACCAATATAAAAAGAAAATAAAAGAAAAGAAAATGTTAGCAAAAAAAAAAAAAATAGGGCTATATCTTGAAATAATTACGTACCAGCCCTTCCAAAAGCCATCGCCCCTAGTCTTGGTTTCAATAGGGACGGCCTTCTGGGCTGGCTGTGGACCATCCCTGGTGGGATAGCCGGCCGGTGGGGGCGGTGCCGTGTAGGTCGTTGCCAACGCCGATGCTGGTGGTGGGTAGGCCACTGCGCAGATATATGAATACTCAAGTGTCATCGGTATATGAATACTCAAGTGTCATCGGTATATGAATACTCGAGATTACAATTCAAGCTGAATAGTTCGAAAAAATTTGTTTGAACTTCCATGTGGGGCCAACGGCCGCGGCTGCAGCCGCCACCGCCGCAGCTGCCACCGCCGCTGCCGCCAGACCCCTGAAGACTGCCGGCGACTCTTCCCAATGATTCAGACAACAGTCGTAACAAAGAAGAACGAGTAATAAATTTGATTTCTATGTCAAGTTTAAAAAAAGGACGGACAGACGAGAAAACGAGTCGTGAACTGCTGCTGCAACATCGTCAATCGACCATTATCTGATCTCGAAGGTCTTACTTAACCCTAATCATAAGCAACCAGCGATCCCGCAATTCCTAAGTTTAACATAAATCCTTTTCGCTGCAATAAAAAGAGCGGCCAAAAGAAACGATCTTGCCAAGATCAAATCGGCAAAAAATTAGAGAGAGAGAGAGAGAGGGAATCGAGATCAAAAGGGCAGGAGGATCGACGGAGATGGAGGATCATTGTTACCTGGGATTTGGTTCTGGCTGTTTTCTTGGCTCATCTTCGATCGGAAACGTTGACTGAGATCTCTTCTAGCTCAAGGAATAGTCTGCTTGGAGAGAGAGAGAGAGAGAGATGATGGTATACGGAGTGAAGATGTGGTGCGAGATTTATAGAAGAATGAAAGCGAAATGACACATGTAGGAAGAGTGGAGCAGGTGGTGGTTGACGAAACTTGCTAGGGAAGGCGCGTCACGACGCGTGAGTTCCAATGCACGAAGCGAAGGAAAAGCCGAAGCTGAAGGAAAGTCTAGCTTCATTAAAGACCAATTTGACTATGGATGTCGTTACCCTAGCCAGCTAAGACTCCGCTCATTTTGCATAAAACAATTATCGACAAAATATTTTTTTATCATTTTCATTTTTCCATGTTTGATTCGCTAAGAAAAATGAGATTAACGAAAAATATTTACTTAATCAATGAAAAAGGTTTCCTACAAAAATTTAAATTCAAAACAATGATTTTCTCTTTGAAAGAATAAAAAAAACACTTTCCAAAAAATGATTAGGTATCAGTTTTTGTACTTGAAAATCTACTATTGGGTATTAAAATCCAAAAGTGGTTATGAATGCCGGCATTCAAGATCAAGTCTTTGATGGTTGGGCTCGTGTTCGTCGAGGCTAGGCTCAAGCCTCAGCCTTCGACACCCACACTTGAGTCCATCAAGGCTAGGCCTGAGCCCCTAGTGCTTGTACCAAATGCTCAAGCACTAGAACTCAAATCCATTAAAGCCATGCTTGGGTCCCCGACATTACAGATATGGTCTCACCCTATGGCTCGAGTCCACAAAGGTTGTACGTAGGTCCTCAACGTTTGGGTTCAGGTCATTGATTAATGAAATGTTTGCTCTAAAAAAAAAATTTGTTTAAAAAAATCAAATTTTAATTTTTTTAATTTTGAAAATTTATAATTTATAATTATTGTTATTTGTTAATTATTTTTAATTTTTATATATTATTTTCTAATCTCTTCTCTATTTTTTATTTTCTTTTTGCTTTTTCTCAGTCGTTGACCACAGTGATGGCCAATGATTGGCCACAACGAACTCAAGGTCGGCGAACTCAAGCCTCCTAGTTGGCAAGCTTAGAGCTCACCAATGGTTGATTCACTGCGACTCGTGAGGCCTTGAGCTCGTTAGATCTAGCAAGCTCGCTTGTCGAACCCAATCCAATCAAGTCAAGCACACAAAAACATAGAATCGAGAGAATGAGAAGTGATCGAATTGGGGATATGGTTGATAAAATTGAGAAGAGACAAGAGGAAGGATTAGGGGTGAGCATCGGTCCATGGTCAATTGGTGAACTAACCTTGGATCGGCCCAACCTTGTCGTTCCTATCCAGTTTCCAGAGAGACTGAGTTGGTCTTTAGTCCTAGAACTCCTGGACCCTCCACTTTATGGATTGGTCCACGGTCTCAATAATTTAGAGTAAGTCCAACCCTGACTACATATATGATATTTATATATAATATTCTTTTATTCAACCCTAACTTAATGGTGTTAAGTTAACGCGTCCTCCTCCTGCAGCTGCAATACTCTAGTCTCTTATTTCTTTCTTTAGAATCTTATTTCTTTTTTATCCTCTTCAATGCCAAGTAAAATTGAAAGAAATAACTTCACTCATAAGGAATGCTCGCCCCACTCACTGCTCAATGCTCGCACTATTCACCGCTTGATGCTTGCGCTGCTTGTGTGGCATCCGAAAATCTCGACAACCTGAAATATTAATTTTTGAAGGAAAGGAAAGTGTTTTTGAATGGCCATATGGACAATTACATCATCGGCCATGTTATTTTATCTCTTGGACCAAACCCCCTATGTAAAATTGGTTATGGGAATGTTAATTGATTTCTATAAAAATCAAAATGCCCTAGAGTGGTGTAGGAATTATGGGCTTATTATTATTATTATTATTACTTTCTATGGGCCATTTAAATTGGACATCTAGGCCCACAAATTTTAGGGCCCAAAGCAGGCCGAGAGGCCCACAAAACCGTCGGCCCATGGGGGAGGAAACCGGATGGAGAGGCCACGCCACCTCCTCCATTTGTCCTCTTGTTGAAGACACTTGTCTTCCTCTTGGAGCCAAGTGTCTCTTGCATGCAAAAATCCAATGATTACTAGTCAATTAAGCAAAAAAAAAAAAAAGGGGAGAGGGGGAGGCGGATTGATCAAGGGAACCCGAGAGAGAGAGAGAGAGAGAGAGAGAGAGAGAGTTTGAGCGAGCGAGCAAGTGAGAGAGGAGGGGAAGAAGGAGACCAGCCCCACCGTGTGTGCGCTTGCTGCCACCGTCGACACCGCCTAGCTTCGCCGTCAATCGAGCCACACCCAAAGTCCTCAAGTCGTTGTTTGCTTGTTGTGGTTGCGTTGGACTTAAGGCAAGTGAAGTCCATTGATCTACACTTTGCTTGCTGTAGTTGTGTGTGAAGTGTAATAGATTTTGGAGATGCTGGATGTTGGGAATTCAAAAGGATGGAAGTAGTTCCTTAGGACTAGTAAACTGTTTCATGAAAAAACAGCTTGACCTTTCGCGAGTCTATGAATTTTATGCAATTATCCAGTTGAAATATGACTTTGTGCCCTTGATGAAAGTTTTGGATGACATGTTGAGGAGTAACATACTAAAATTTGAGAAGAAACGGACAATTATTGGTCGGTGAAACAATTTTTCTTTGAAAGTGTTAAATCTGGAAATCGTTACCGAGGGTTAGGGAGAGTTATAGTGATTATAGCTCATGATATATAATGAATCTGACTTCAAGTTCTTCATGAAACTTTTACCTCTAGGTTTTTCTATAACATATCCAAATTTCAGAATTTTCTAAGTTTATTTAGGGGTTATACCGAATTTGTTATTAAAATTGTGCAATAGTGATGTTTGAAGTTTTATGGCTGTGATGTATGGACCATAGCGACTCGTACGATGTTCTCTTGGCATGGTTTTCTTCATAAAAAAAAATTATCTAGATCTCGTTTATAACATGTTAAATTCTCATAATTTATTAAGATCGTTTACTAATTTTTCCAGAATTTTAATTAAAGGAGTGCATTCTGTTTTATCTGAAAATTGTTTTATTTTCAAGAACAAATGAATTGCTCTATGAGATGTGATATCTTGGGTTGTTATTTAGACAGCATATGCGGTGATATTTAGCATATCATATGACATAAAAAAAAATGAAATTGATGAGGCTTTGTAAACTCATTGAAACTTCTGATCATATTGCATCAAAATAATGTTTTCAAAGTGAGACATATATGTATACATCGTGATGTTGATGATACCATTGGACAACTAATCAACGATGCCGCGGGAGTGTCGGGATGCCCGGAGGTGTGTGCCGGATGCCCAGATGTGTGTGCCGGATGTCCTCGGGAGTTTCGAGATGCCCGGAGGTGTGTGTCGGAAGCCTTGTGATGCCAGTTGAGGTGCGGGATGCTCGGAGGTATGTGCCGATACCCGGAGGTGTGTGCCAAAAGCCTTGTGATGCCAGTTGGGGTGCGAGATGCCCAGAGGTGTGTGCCGGAGGTGTTGCGATGCCAAATTGGGTGTGGGAGCCAGGAGGGATGCAAAGATTGGTCCCTGAGAAAAATGAGATCCTTTTGAATATTAAAATGAGAAATGAATCATGCGCATGTGTGTGCATATGGCATGGTGCATGAATTATCTATGAATTTGAGTTGGAACTATTTGGTATTGAAAATGTGGTCATTAAGGCATTGAATGGATCTCATGGTGCATGATTGCATGGATGATATGTACATTTCACATGAAATCTTGGTTGTCTTGTTTGTTGCATTGTGTAGTTTGATGGATCTTTTACTGCTGAGTAGTTGTACTCACCCCTTTTGGGGACTAACATTTCGGACTAGAAGTTATGTCTTTGTCGCCAGTCACCCCCGGTACTTTCTATGGCATACCGATCGACGTCGAGGTTGAGTGTTCGGAGCATCATCACCCCGAGATGCGGGGGTTAGTTTTTGTTCATGTGCGGGTTCTGGTTTTGTACGACGTTGGATCACTCGTCGGTCCTATCATTCAGGAGTTCTTGTTCGTGCATGTCCACCGCGACGGGGTTATGCTGGGGGTATTATCATCGCCGCCGGCTGACGGACCAGGTTGGGTGTGACTAAGCGTGATGGAGGGAGGATTAAGCTTCTTCTTGGACTGCTGACACTGAATGATGGACCGATGTACATGACTGCTATGGAGTCGGGTACTTTTGGTTATAACCGAGCTTAGTAAAGTCTTGGCCTTTTGATGTGCTAACTCATGATGTCCATCAAGTTATGTAAATAAAAGTGTTCGGCTTTAACTTATATAAGATATGTAGTTGGTATGCATTGCATTATCCTGTTGAGCATGGGGTAGGGAGATATTGATTTTGCTTCCGCTATATGAACTGCGTTGGGACCGATTTAAATGATATAAACCCCTAGGATTCATGGACCCACTATAATTCTATGGTATCAGAATGGCATGTTATTAGGGTAAAAGGGAAGGTAAGTGGACTATGGCGACCCTAACAGATAGGGGGCCGTTTCGGGGGTGCCACAGCTTGCCGCTTGTTGCTTGTTGCTTGCCCCTTGTCATGTAGTTCGCCTCTCTTTGTTGGCCTCGCTCACCACCAAGTAATTAGACATAAATAAAGTCCTAAATAGAAACCCTCTTCACTCATGAGCAACACTCATCGTCGCCTTGCTTGCACCTCACCACTTGCCTTGCTCGCTCTTTGCCTTTGTTCACTCCCTTTTCGGAACATAACTTGGCTAGTGAGTTCTACTTTGTGCTTGATTTTAGAGCTTCAAGCTTGTGTATGTTCTCAATTTGTTCTAAATTTTTATTTTTCCATTGTTGTTTCATGATTTACGCTTGATCTGAGAGCTTCAAGCTCATGTCATTTGCCGTTAGTCAAGGGGAAGAATTAAGTGCAAGGGTTAGATTTGAATTAGGTGGACAAATAGTAGGCTTGTCTTTGTTGGGAGTACTAAAAATGAAACAAAAAAATTATTAGTTCGTCCCAAGTTGACCTTGGAACCAAACTAAACCCATAGGGTCGGTCTATCCTTAGTCCCAAGCTCAATAGAGTTGGTCCTTAATTCAAAAAATTAAGGACCAACATTGTGTAAGTTGGTCTCAAGGTTAGGTGCTAAACTGGCTCAACTCGAACCATGCTCAGCCTTAGGAGGGATGTCGGATTGGGTAATGACTTCGTTTGTAATGGGAAACACAAATTGGATTTAGGAGCCTTTCATCTCGCAATCAAGGAGGAAATGGTGAAAATGAAAATCATCAACAAAACAACTAAGGACGGAAGGGCGAACCTTTCCAGAAAGTTGCCAAATCTAGCAAGCTTGCTTGTCATTGCTCACAAGGCCTCAAGCTCGTTGCGACTCACCAACCCTTGACAAGGGTTGAGTTCATTAGCCTCGATCTTACTGGCCTTGAGCAAGCTTAGGCTTGCCAATGGCCGATCATCGGCCGTCATCTTTAGCCATGGTCAGCGACCAACCAAAGAAGAAACAAAAAGAAAAGAAGAATATATAAAAATAATAAATAAATAATGCAATTTTTTGATAATTTTATTAGATTTTCTTTATCCAATGATGAAAAATACTTTTCGGGTTTTTTCCAAGTTTCATGCTTGAGTCCCCAATGACCTTGTGACATCTGAAATTTCCGTATTTATAATTATGTAAGATTCGAAAATTCTTGTTTGTGATAATAATGCTTGGATTTTAAGCTAAGTGTCATTTGTCTTAATATTCGGATGCGTTCGTGAAAGTTTTAGTCTAATCATAAGTTTCGGAAGACATGGCAGATAATTTTTTCGTCATTGTAGATTTTCTTGAGTCCAACATATGAATTGAATTGTGTGTGTGCTAATAGTAGAATAGTATTAATCAAATTATTGTTGTCTTAATAGTTGATGGGTGTTATAAATTGTGTAAAATTTAGTTAATTATTAATAATAATGGATAACCTGTGATATCCGAAATTTATGTATTTATAATTATATAAGATTTGGAAATTCTCATATGTAAGAATAATACTTAGATTTCAAGTTAAGTATTATTTGCCTTAATATTCGGATGAAATGTGAAAGTTTTAGTCAAATCATAAATTTTGAAAGATGTGATGGGTAATTTTTGTAAACGTGCATTGTCCCGAGTCCAACGTGTGAATTGAATTATGAGTACGCTAATATTAGGGTGGTGTAGTGACAGTTTATATTAATTGTATAAGTATTAGTTAATTAATAATAATAGTGAATAACTTGTGTTAATTATGCTAGAAAAGGAAGATTACATTATGCTTGTTATATTTCCTTTGCAAGATTTATTAATTAGAATTTTAAGTGCCGCTTGTCCTTAAATTATGTATTGCATGGTCATGTATTCTTGCAACATAATATTTTTTGTGATTAATTTCTTTTACACTTAAACTAAGTAATAATTATTTTAAGATGACTCATTTTTTTTCTTACAATTTCCTTGGCCACATGCAAGGGCTTTGCCTTGCATTTGTACCAAATCAAGTTGAAGATTAACATGTAAATTTACATCTAACAATGAGAGAAAATTAAATTCTCTTAATTAATTTTAACAAAACTTATTCTATCTTGCCGAAGAACCCATTTTTATTCCTTTAAAACTCAAACAGAAGTTGCATATGAATTCCAATTTTCAATCCAAGAATTTGGAGAGCAAAATTTATATTCAAAAGCTACCAAGGTAGGGAAAACTATTGGTGGCTTGTGATTTGCGACTGTGTTGAGGTAAGTAAAATTTATAAGGTTAAGTTGGCTTAAATCTATTTAGTTACTTCTATCTTGATTGGTTGAGTGAGAGGTGAGGTTTTGACATGGGTATGTTGGCTATTAAGTGGCTTTAATAATTTTTAGCAAATTCATTTTGGCTCACTTGTGTGATTTTAGGTAGTCAAAATGTTGTCATTCTGTTATATTTGTTTTGATAACCCATTGCATATTTGTTCTACTTTTTTCCGTTTTATTGTGAGTAGTTAGAATTTGGTTTTTCTGCTATCTTTGTCATTGGTAACTCATTGCATGTTTGTTTCACTTCTTTTTGCCTCATTCTAGATAGTTAGAAGCTAGCTATTTTGTTCTTTATCTTGATGACCCATTACATGTTCATTCTACTTTTTTCTATTTCATTCTAGGTAGTTAGTATCTGGCTATTTTGCCATCTTTATCTTGGTGACCCATTTTATACTCCTTTTGTTTCTTTCTACTTCATTCTAAGTAGTTGGAATATGGCTATTTTGTCATCTTTGTCTTGATGACCCACTACATATACATTTTGTTTCTTTCTAACTCATTGTGGATAGTTAGAATCTAGTTATTCTGCCATCTTTGTCTTAATAACTCATTGCATATTTGTTCCGCTTCTATTTGCCTCATTTTAGATAGTTAAAATTTGACAATTATGCCATCTATCTTAATAACCCATTGTATGTTCATTCCACTTCTTTCTGCCTCATTCTAGGTTGTTAGAATCTAAGCATCCTACCATCTTTGTCTTGATAACTCATTTTGTTCCATTTCTTTTTGTCTCATTTTAGGTAATTAGAATCTAGTCATTATGCTATATTTGTTTTAATAATCCATTGCATGTTTGTTTTGCTTCTTTTTACCTCATTCTAGGTAATTAGAATATGGTTATTATGTCATTTTCTTCTTGGTAACCTAGTACATGTTTGTTCTGTTTCTTTCTACTTCATCCTAGGTAATTAGAATTTGGTCATTTTGCCATATTTGTTTTGATAACTCATTGCATGTTCATTCTGCTTATTTCTTCTTCATTCTGGGTAGTTAGAATCTGGCTATTCTACTATATTTATTTTGATAACCCATTGCATATTCGTTTGGCTTCTTTCTACCTTATTTTAGGTAGTTAGAATATGACCAATTTGTTATATTTGTTTGGATAACCCATTAAATGTACATTTTGCTTCTTATTATTAGAACTCTACTAATCAGAATTTGTTCGTTTCACTTATTTCTGTTAGAATTTCCTATGACAAAATCTATCTATATGTGAATTTGCGCTTTTATGAATTTACTCATTTGGTCAAATCTATTCACTTGTTGAATTTGCCAGCTTGTGAATTTATTCATTGATAAATCAGTTATTGGCTTGGATAGACTTTACTAAACATGAATTGATTCCTTGCTAAATCCGTTCACTTGTTGATTCTATCAACTATTGAATCTGTTCTTTGTTCTATAAGCTTTTATCAAACTAAAACTTGCCCATTCTTGGTGTTCATGCTTTACAACCAGAAATTACTTATTCGTTCAAACTCAGAATATGATCATTTGATTTACCAAATTTTAATGTCCAAATCATGTTCAATGTCTAGACTTAGAATGTACTCATTTAAATGTCTAGACTGTAATGACTAGAATACGTTTGTATTATTTAATATGCGATTATTTAACAAATGCATTAAATTGAGTAGAGATATGTATATACATACATACATATATATACATACATATATATATATATATATATATATACATACATACATACATACATATATATATCATAATTTGAATTAGATTAATGTGATTCCATCAACCATATTGCAGTAAATGACAATGTTTGGACGCCTCGGATAGTACTTCGAGATATCTTGGGAGTCAAGATGCCCGGTATATTAGGATGTCATGTGGTGGAAGTTTGTAGGATGCCTTGAAGTTGAGATGTCCTGTGTGTCGGGATGCCCTGAGAGTGTTCGGAAGGATGAAATATTAATGAATAAAGTGCTTTGTTTTGTGTAGAACCAAATCATGTGTGAAACATGATGTGTATATGCATGAGTTTAAATGTTTGTTTTGTTGGTTAACAATTTATGTGATAAATGAAAATGAAAGGTGAAGTTTATTTATGTTTGTATCACACTTAGTGGATGATTATGCATTCATTTTGTGTATACTAGGTGAAATCGTAAGATAATTTTTCTAACTTAAAATTATAGATATCATTTATTAGGTTTTGACTTATTTCTTTCATTTTTAGTCATGTATGATGGACACCCTTCAATGTACTATGAGTCAATGTGTATAATGATTTTTTTTTTATAAAGGTGTACTTAAACCAGAGTTTGGGATAATATATATCAAATATAATTCTACGATATGAGTTGATATAGGAGGTTTCATGGAGTGGGTTCCTTTTCAGTTTATTGCCCGGTACCAAAACCTTCATGTTGAGTTAGTCGGTCCATTGAGTGGTTTTGATTTGGATGTTGGAGACACAATAGATGGAGAAGTTATCAACTCGTGACTTCAGTATAGATATTTGTATAGGCAAACTTTTGGAAGTATAGTACAGTACGGAAATAGGTCTCCCTACTACTACCTAGACTTATGTTTTTTTCCTCATAATGTAATGAACTTGTGAGTTCATATGTAGTATGAAAAAAAAAATTAAAATATGTTGGTTGTATACATAAGGTTTTTAATTGTTAAAAATATATTTATAAATGTTCATTTACATTTCCACATACTAAAAGAGAGTAATAATATACGAAACACGTGTAGGGTGACGTTCTAGGCATTACATAGCCTATGCTAATAAATGCCTAAAAAGGGGATTACGTTTTGCTTGCTACATTTCCTTTGCAAAATTTATTAATTAGAATTTTAAGTGCTACTGTCTTCATATTATGTATTGCATGGCCATATGTCCCTAGCAAACAATATTTTTATAACTAATTTTGACTCCTAGAATTAAATCATAATTTCTCCCCCCAAATGACTCATCATCTTCTTGCATTTTCCTTAGCCACGTGTAAGGGTCTTGCCTTGCATTTGTGTCACATCAAGTTGAAGATTAACATGCAAATTTATATCTAGCAATGAGAGAAAATCAAATTATTTTAATTAATTTAGCAAAACTCATTCTATCTTGCAAAAGAATGCATTTTCGTTTCTCCAAAAGTTTAACAGAAGTTGCATGTGCTAATTCCACTTTTCAATTCAAGAATTTATAAAGCAAACTTCATATTCAAGAGCTACTAAGGTGGGGAAAACAATTGGTAGCTTGTGATTTGCGGTTGTGTAAAGATAAGTGAAGTTTTTATTGTTAAGTTAGCTTAAGTTTACTTAGTTACCCCTACCTTGGTTGGTTGGGTGAGAGGTGAAGTCTTGATGTAGATATGGCGGTTGTTAAGTGCATTTATAATTTCTTGCAAGTTTGCTCCGTTTCCCTTTGGTTCATTCTAGTTCATTTTGTGTGGTTTTAGATAGCCAAAACCTAGTCATTTTTTATTTTTATCTTGATAACCAATTGCATATTTGTTCTGCTACTTTCTATTTCATTATGTATAGTTAAAATCTAGTTATTTTATCATCTTTGTTTTGGTGACCCATTGCATTTTTGTTCTGCTTCTTTCTACCTAATTTTGGATAGTTAAAATTTGGCAATTCTATCATTTTTGTCTTGTTGACCCGTTACATGTCAATTATGCTTCTTTCTGCCTCATTCAAGATAGTTAGAATTTGGCCATTATGTCTTTTTTTTTTCTTGATGATCCATTGCATGTTTATTCTACTTCTTTTTATCTTATTTTGGGTAGTTAGAATTTGGTGATTCTATTATATTTGTTTTGATAACCGAGTATGTTCCTTCTACTTCTTTCTGCCTCATTCTAGATTGTTAGAATCTGGTCATTTTGCTATATATGTCTTGATAACTTATTGCATGTACTTCTGCTTCTTTCTATCAGAATTCTACTAGTTAAAACCCGTTCATTTCACTTAATTCTACTAGAATTTCCAATGACAGAATCCTTCTATTTGCGAATCTGCTCATTTATGAATCTACTCATTTAGTCGAATCAATTCATTTGTGAATCTGTTCACTTATTAAATCTTCTAACTTATGAATTAGTTTGTTGATAAGTTTATTTATTGGCTCAGACAGACTTTATTGAATATGAATCGATTTCTTGTTAAATCTGTCTATTTATTGATTATGTTCATTGTTGAATGTGTTCCTTTATTCTATAAGCTTTTATTAAGCTAAAACTTACCCCTTTTGGGTATTTTGATTTTACGACTAGAAAGTGCTTGTTCATTTAAACTTAGAATATACCCATTTAATTTACCAGTTTTTAATATCCAAAGCCTATTCAATATCTAGACTTAGAATGTATTCATTGAATGTCTATACTGTAATGACCAGAATATTTCTGTGTTATTTAATATGAGGTTATTTGACAAATGCATTAAATTGAGTTGAAATATGTGTGCTATGTTTGAGAGTATGCATATATCATGGCTTAAATGAGATTAATGTGATTTCATCACTTGTATAGCAGTGAGTGACCCATGCGTCAGAATGGCCTGGGGAATGTTTTAGGATGCTTCAAAAGTCGAGATACCAGTGTGTCGGATTCCAAGATGCCTTGGAGTTAAAATGCCCCGTATTTAGGATGCCTTGATAGTGTTTGGGAGGATAAATGATTAATGAACAAGATGCATTATTATATGCAGAACTAAACATTACTTAAATGGTTTGTTTGTATGAAACATGATGTGCATATGCATGAGTCTGGATGGACGTTTGTTGGTTGACAATTTTTGTGGTAAACGAAAATGAAAGGAAAAGTCTATTTATATTTCTATCACACTTATCGAATGATCATGCAATTATTTTGTGTATACCAAGTGAAGTGATAAGAGGATTTTTCTAACTTAAAATTAGAGATTTCATTTACTGACTTTGGCTCATCTCTTTTATTTTCAAATGTATAGGAAGGTCACTCCTCAACCTTTGCGCTATTGAGTCCCTATGTTTAATGAATTTTATGGAAGTGTGCTTAAACTAGAATCTAAAATAATGTATACCAAATGTAGTTCTACGATATGGATTGATATAGGAGGTTTCGCAAAGTGGGTTCCTTTTCGGTTCGTTGCCTCGTACTAGAACCTTGATGGTGAGTCGGTCCCTTGACTAGCTTCGATCTAGATGATGGAGATGTTAGATAGATGTAGTAGAAGTTATCGACTTATGACTTTAGTTTTGACATTTGTATAAGCAAACTTTTGGAAGTATAATATATCATGGAGATAGGTCTCCCTACCCTACCCAGACTTTTGTCTTTTGCTTGTTATATAATAAATTTGTGAACTCATATGTGGTGTAAATAAAAGAAGTTTAAGTATGTTGGTTATATTTGATAGGTTTTAATTATTAAAAGAATATTTGCAAATGTTTGATTACACTTCCGGATACTAAAAGAGAATAATAATATATAAATAAAAAATAAAACATAAAAAAAACACGTGTCAGGCAACGTTCTAGTTGTCATAGATCGTGCCTAGTTACTAGATTTCCATGCCTAAGTCAATGGTACCCAAGTGCAAGTTGATTGAATTTGAGCTTGGTTCCTCAGCAACTGAATTCAAATCCACAAAAGTTAGGCCTATATCCCTCGATGCCAAACCCAAGGCCCCGGGAACTAGTTCCCACACCTAGCTTATCGACGCTCAGCTTGGATCTATCAAGGTGAGGCCAAGGTCCTCGATGCTTCTCCTTGGGTTCACAGTGGCGGGGCACAAGAAACCTTAAATCCTATGACTAAGACTCCAGGTCCCTAATGCTTGAGCCTTGGACCTGAATACTCAAGTTCAAGACCCTAGTGAGCAAGCCTAGGTCCTTTGAGACCACTCCTAAAATCTCAGTGCCAGTGCCCAAGTCTTCATTAGTGTGAAGTCTTCATTAGTGTGCCCAAGTGCCTAGGACCCCAACGAGGAGTTTGACTCTTCCGTGATTGGGTCCAAGACCTCGATGCTAAGGCCTGAGTACCCAAAGGTTGGATTGGGGACCTAAGCATTCGAGCCTAGGTTCCATAAGAAAAAGAAATTGTTTATAATCATAAAAAAATTATACTATGAAAATTTAATTTGATAAAACTTTATTTATTGATGATATAGAATGCATAGACTTCACGGCATAATTATCTCGATTTACATCACATGCCCATTCATCTACCTTCTGATAAACCTCCACAATACTCTTTCAATTATTCAGCGATATTATAATTCTCAAACATCCCAAATTCACTTAATAACGTATTACGTACGCTAGAATGTCCTAATCGGTGGAGGGAGACACTCTCACATGCGCAAGCTAGATAAGATAAGATCACACACTCAAAATAGATTAAAGCAAAACTTGATTATGATACTATGTTTGATTGGCCAATGTAAAGTTCAAGTTGATAGGTCAAAAGAAACTACGTGTATATAAAGAACATAGGGATTGGTGCACCAAAAATCTTAAAACTTATTGAGAAAGTGCAATTAAATTCTATGACTTATCCAATTAGTGCGATCAAGTCCTAAAACGTATCCAATTAGTGCAATCAAGATCTTCAAGTCACGAGGATTCTTGCTGTCACAAATGGATAAACAAACAATTCCAATACATGAACCAACTAAGGACCTTATCGTGATTTTGGATAAATCAATATCGAGATTAGATTGTTCGTCTTCATGAGAATAGCGCATCTACACTATTGAAAGCTTGTGGAACTCATAATTAACAGGATCGAGTTTTTGCAATTTGATTAATCCCTCAAGATAAGCTTTGATGAAAAAGATGCTAGGGGGAAGAACCTTCCAAGATTTACACAGCTCTTGCAGGGGAATACATCTCTTAGAAGGTCAACTCGTCAGCTCTTTGTAGTACTGCTCGAGTAGCAAATATTTTTAAACTCCATAATGGCTTCTTATTTCAACGCAAATGGTTATGCGTTTACATCAGATGTGACCATGTCTTATGACTTATCTAGAAGACATCTTTTTGGCCCTATTGAACTGTTATATATTATAAATGGTCATTTGTCAATTAAAGTTTTTTTCATATTAACAAAAGAGTGGATGGGATGATCAACGCTAACGGTCTCTTCTGAACATTGCCAAAAGAATCTCATGCTCAGTACGAAATGTTCGGCTTAAGATATAATTACTTTACACCACCGGACATTTTGGGGTCCAAGATTGGAGATCAATTCACAGTAATATAATGGGACACATGTAATGCTTTATCGTGAACTAGTCAATGCAACCTGCATAGTGTGCGGAAAGACACATAAACACAAAAGACACATATAATTACTCTCTTCATTAAAGAGGTACACTATATCCCAATTTGAAATCGAATGTTGTTACAGTACTTACCTAAATTCTTTTTGTCAGTCACGAACTATGCACGTGAATAGGGTGTAATTTCTCAAGAAATCTTGTCCTTTTGCCCTCGGTTGCACAAAAAAAATAAAAAATAAAAAATACAGCAAATGGGAAAGACATTAAAATTTAAGAGATTGGAAATAGTTGCAAAAGGGAGAAGCAAGATATAAATAAATAAAATATTGCCAATTAATCAGGGTTGAAAATATTTACAAAACCCCTTACAAGATGCGCATAAAGGGTGTTCAACGGCGAGTTTAACGGTGATCGACCGTAATGGGTCAATCCCTTTTTTATTTAGAATAACAAACACGTATAAGTTGGCCCTTTCAACTAATTTATGACATGATCTGACATGGTTAATAAATGGGTCAATTTTTTTATTCCTAACAAAGTTTGTCACATCACATTTTAGATGAGGGCTAAGAGAGAACGAATGAATGCTTGATCACATTATATGGAGAAGCCCTCTCAAACAATCAAACATTTTATTTGAAATTACTATGCTAACATTAATATATTATGTGATAATGATATTAAAATTTTATAAGGCTACCACCAGCTATTCTAAATGCTTAGTCTAGCTTTTTTGCGTATTACTAATCGTGAACATATTTAATCAGAAAGGCAATTGAAACCTAGAAAGATTTGAACTTAGGATCATTTGTTTTGATTTATGGGGTTATTGGTAATTATTCTAAAAGTTTAACGATGTCTGAAAAAAAATAATAGAATGAAAGGATCGCTGATGTTACCGCAAAGAAAGTGGCCCTTTCCACTTGAGCAGGTGATTTATTATAAAACTGGTGGCCAATATGACATAGGGGAACAAGGAACTATTACACATAATTGGAATGATCTTACAATATCGCAAATTTTGTTGAGGAGATCCTTAAAACACATATTGAGCAATACCACAAGCATAAAATTTTATATTTGTGACAAATTCTTTAAGGGGCTAATTTCTTCAAAATTTATGAATGTAGGTTCAATCCCAATTTTGCCTTGAACTTTTTATTCTATCAAAACCCTAGAACTTTCACTCTAATTTCAAATTTTCCCACACATCCAAAAATTGCCAATGATTTCTTCAAAATTATCAATATCAGGAGGTTATTATTGTTCCACTATGAAGATCAATGTGTTGATGATGACACGGGTTCTAGTTAGATGTTGATAGTTTTGATCAAACTAGTGGCAAATTGTTGATACATGGGCAAATTAGGATTAGAGTGAAAGTTTGGGATTTTTTAGATAAAAAGAAGTTCAACATAGAATTGGGATAGAATTTAAAGGTTGAAAATTATAGGGGATTATGTCATTACTTAATGAAGATTGGCGCGCTAGTCAAGCAACAAATTGCCGAGGAGTTAGGCCATCTAATTTGAAAACACCATGAATTTTACTTAATTGTTATTTTGACCACGTTTTAGTGATGATAGCAACATTTTGCTTTAGAAAATGATATATACATGGTCTCGCACAAACATTTGTATAGGTTGGTGAAGTGTTAGAACTCTCTCTCTCTCTCTCTCTCTCTCTCTCTCAAATAAGTAGTGCATAAAATCGCAACCTCTAGAGGAGGCTATAATTACGCTTCTGCTTTTAACTATGTTACGCTCTAACTCTCACCCCCGCCGCCTATTTTGTTCAATGTTGGATGTCGTTTACCCTAAAATGAGACGAAAAATAGAGCTTCTAGCTTTCTTTGTATTGCGACTGATTAAAACGAAGACGTACATTTCACGTTCACACCCACTCCGATCTAAACCTTAAATCCATCTCGGATTCGCTCTTTTAAGGTTTAAAAAAAAAAAAAAAAGAAACACAGAAGAGGAAAAGGAGGACTCTAGAAACACAATGATAGATGCTAACAGTTCTATTTATCAAAATGACGAGAAAGGACTCTATGCTTAATAGCGACAAATCACAACGGAAGCCGAACATTTCCGGGGATTCCTAGAAGCAGGCATCTAGAACGCAGCAACAGCACAACGCAGCGCAGCTGGTGAAGAAAAGAAGAAGAGCAATTAGGACAAGCGAATGTACAAAAAAAAGAGTTTTGAACACCTCAAGTGTCAAAATTTAGCATGAGGACAAACTTAAGTACCAAAAGTTCAGACAATTACACTTAAGTGTCAAAATCAAAGCAAAATGGGTTAACTAAGTGTCAATAGTGAGAAATTCCGGTTAAATGCTGACGTAGCGTTTTTCCAATGAGACAAATGCAAAACGACATCATTTTGCTTGCTGACGTCACTAGATAAGCCCAAAACGACATTATTTTGCCTCCGATTTGAATTTAATATAACCATTAATTAAATTTAATTTAAAACTAAATTTAAAAAATTGCAAAAGGCTCCTTCGGTGAGAGAATTCTCACTGAATGAGCCTTCGGCAATCTTCTTCTTTTTCTAGTTTTAAATTTAATTTAATTAATATTTATATTAAAATTCAAATTTGAGGAAAAATAATGTTGTTTTGGCTCTTCTTTCCTAACTCAGCTTTTTGGCAAGTCACGTTGTCGACTTATATTATTAAAAATAAGCCACATTGAATTTTCGGCACCCTTCACCAGAATAGGCAGTTAAATGTCCCTTTTTCAAAAAAGTGACACTTAAATATACATTTTGGAACTTTTGACACTAAAATGTCCCACGTGTCAAATTTCAGCACTTGTACTATACTTTTCCAAGAAAAAAAAAGTAAAAACAAAAGATGGCTACATTGCAAGATAATCACTTACCAGCCCTTCCAAAAGCTGTCTCCCCTAGTCTCGGTCTCGATAGGGACGGCATTCTACACAGGCTGTTGGCCGTCCCTCATGGGATAGCCGGGCGGTGGAGGCGCCACGCAGGTCGTTGACGATGCCGATGGTGGCTACGCCACTGCACAAATGGTGCGTACCATCATCGCAAGTCATCGGTATATAAATACCCATTAGCATAATTCAAGCTGAGTAGTTTGGAAAAAAAATTGTTTGAACTTCAGTGGGGGGCCAACGGCCACATTACCACCTCCACCAGCTGCCTGCAGACCGAGTGTGACTCCTCCCAAGAAGACAAACAAGAGTTTCTCGCCAGAAAGAACAAGTACAAATTGATTTCTTTGTCGAGTTTAAGAAAGTTCAAAAACAAGAAAGACGGACAGACAAACAAACGACTCCTGAACTGTTGTGACAATCGCCAATTGTAGTCAAGAAAGATTGTGGGATATTCTTGCATGAAAAGGAGGGGCAAAAGGAAGCGATCTTGCTGATGGTTTTAATTGGTGATGGGCTTAAGGCCCATCCGCCCATGTTGGGCCCAAAAGGCCCGGCCCACGGGAATAGGGCCAGTGGATGGGGGAAGGCATAAAAGGGAGGAGAGAGAGAGAGAGAGATGACATGGGTTGGAAACAGAAAACGAACGTACGTCTTCTCCCGCGCGCTCTCTCTCTCTCCAAAAAGAAAAAGAAGAAACAGTAAGTATAAGACACGTTCTTCTTCCCTTCAAGGCGTCATCGGATCGAACAGGGCCGGTTTCTCTTCCTCTATCGGTGTCGGTGTCTAATCTGTGGCTAACAAGGTACGCTCAAATCTGTGGTGTACTTTAGGATCAGTGATATGTGATTTTTCCCGGGCTTCGCTTCCGCATTCGTTTTAGGGGTTCGATTAAGTGTCGAATCTGGTTTTCGGGGATCAGTTATTCCCAACATTAGTATCAGAGCCCTAGTTCATGTTTTCCCGATCCCTTTGATGTTTTTTCATTGATTTTTCGCGAAATTATTCGGCCGACACGAATCGGGGCGAGAAATCCCGACACCCGAGAACTATTCCTCCATTTTTTCGAGTTTCTGTAAGTCAAAATCGATTTCGGAAGGCACAAGGAGAAAGGGCTCGTCGAGACCGTTGGAGAAATCTTTCCAGAATATTTTGAAGTGACAAAACATTTCTATCAGTCTAAGTCTGGATATCGATAGTTAAAGTCTCAAGATTTTATAGTCTCAAGACTCGTTATCTCAAGACTCAAGACTCAAGACTCAAGACTCAAGACTCAAAGTTATTCTCACCGCAGTCTTTCTAATCCGGTGTTGAAGGAAATCCAAAGTCGAGGTTTATGATTGAGGATTTGATCCTATACTGGGATAGATTCTTTGGTTGGATAATCATTTCGGATTCTTTATATCTTATCTAAGAACGATTGAAGATCCGATGGTCGACGAAATAATCTTGGATTATTCTATTCTTGGAAACCGAGATCCTGATTGTATGGGCGAACAGGATTGATGGGCTATCATCAGATTCCTTATATAGCTCGGATGATCTTCTTGATTGATTCCGTCCAACGGGTAGATTGGAGGAATTCCTTTGGTAAGTGCCAACGGCTATGATGGCATGAAGGAGTATAAAAGGAAGACGTTCTAGTTGTTTTAAGTGTGTGATCGATAGAAAAATTCCAGAGTCGAAGATCCTTTGATTGTTAGTTGAGGGCGAGCGAAATTGTATACCGAGAGTGTTTATACTTGGTGACGCCTTGAGCAAGTGTGGTAGATCATCTACACCTAGAAATCAAGGAAGATCAACACTTTGTAACATCTCTTTGATCATAGTGGAATCCAGCCAATCGGCTGTCGGTGCGAAGAGTGGACGTAGGCTTGAATCAAGCCGAACCACTATAAGCGAGTGTTCAATTCTCTCTTTCCCTTACTCAGTCTTGCGATTGAATTTTCAACTGTTGCAAAGTCTCTAATTGTTTAAATATCGTGCAAACATCGAGAAATTTTTTTGTATACCTATTCACCCCCTCTAGGTACTCGTACTAGCTATCTCAATTGGTATCGAGCCTGTGTTCTTACTTTGTTTGAAGTGTTTTACTTCGAGTAAAAGATCCATGGCTAGTATGCTAGCAAGGGCTGATGGAGGGGCAAAGCAATACCAGACCTCCCTACTTCGATGAAAAGGATTACAACATCCGGAAGAACAAGATGAAAGCTTTCCTACGATCAAAGGATCCTCCGGAATGGGACGTAGTGGAAAAAGGAATCACTATTGCTGCTGCATCAAACACCGAAAGAGGAAAAGAAACCGTTGAAACCAGCGGAATGTCTCAAGAAGAAATAAACAAGAGACAAGCACTTGATGCTAAAGCAATTTATTCTTTATATTGTGCTTTGTCACCAACTGAATATAACAGAATATCTTCTTGTGTCACAGCAAAAGAAGTCCAGGACAAAGTTACATATCACTTATGAAGGAACGGTCAGTGAAGGAGACCAGAATTAACATTCTTCTTGGTCAATATGAATCCTTCAAAATGAAACCAGGAGAATCTATAAGCGACATGTTTAGTCGTTTTACAGATATTGTCAATGGTCTTGAGAACCAAGGACAAAAATTTCTGATCCCATGAAGGTGAACAAGCTTCTACGTGGACTCTCCAAGGATTGGAATCATATAAAGACTTCAATAAGAGAGACGCAAAGAATCATGCCATTATCTCGTAGACGAACCGATTGGAACTCTTCAGTCTTACGAAGTGGAACGAATTAATGAAGACGAAGATCCAAGAGGTAAGAAATCTATTGCACTAAAATCAAATGATGATTCCGATGATGCAGATTCGAAGATGATATGAATGATGAGGAGCTCGCCCTCATGATAAGAAGATTCAGAAAACTGAATAGAAAAGGCAGAAGGTTTATCCCAAGGAAACAAAATTCTCAGAGACAGCAGACCAAGTCTGTTGATGATGAGGAACCAAACAAAGAAGTAGTTTGCTTCGAATGTAAAAAGAAGGGACACATCGAGACCCAATTTGTCCTCTTCTGAAAAGAAAAGAGGAAAAGCTGAGAAATTTCGAAAAGCTCTTAAAGCCGAAAAACACGGAGCGTCGAGTGTGAAGAGAGTGATGAGGAATATGCCAACCTGTGTCTAATGGCGCAATCAGACTCAGACTCTGGATCAGACTCAGACAGTGAATTTGAGGTAAGTAATTATAAAATCCCTGTCAAAGTCTCTAAATATATTAATGAGTTATGTTTTAGTCTTAAGACTTCTCTTAAAAGGATTTCCGAACTTAAAAAGGAAAACTCATTTTTAAAACAAAAGGAAATCATTTTAGAAGAAAAGGTAAAAAATTTAGACTTGAATGTTTCTACTCTTAAAGAGAGTGAAGACAATCTTTCAAAAGAAAATGCTTTCTTAAAAACTGATTTATCAAATATTTCAAAGAAATTTTCAATAGGGTCCGAAAAACTTGAAAAAGTTCTTTCAATCCAAAGACCTTACTTTAATAAGTCGGGTCTAGGTATGACAGAAGAAACAATCCCTTTGATTGATTTTCCAAAAGTAAAAGAAAGAATTAAGAAAAGACCATCGAGAGAGGCTTATAAAATCATTTCAAAAAGTCTTTGTAAAGCCCGTAGGTCGAAATGCTTTAAGGTGTTCTAAGTGTAATGATCGGGATCATTTTGAAAAAGAGTGTCCTATGGTTTGGAAGCCTGTGAAGAGAGTATGGCCTAATAATGCTTATCCTACTAACACGAAAGGACCCAAGAAAATTTGGGTACCAAAGAAAGCTTGAGACTCTTTTTGAATGCGGAGGTCTCTGTCAAAAAAGAAGGTAAAGTGGTATCTTGACAGCGGATGTTCAAGACACATGACAGGAGACTCAGAGTGTTTCATAAAGCTTATTAAAGTGAATGGTGGAAAAGTTTCATTCGGAGGAAATAGCAAAGGAAGTATTGTGGGATTCGGAATTGCGAAAATTGGAAATCTCACAATAAGCAATGTCTCTCTAGTGGAAGGACTCAACTACAATCTACTCAGCATTAGCCAATTGTGTGATTTGGTTACAAGATCTTCTTTCAAGAAGGCATTTGTTCGGGAATTAGCAAAGATTCGACTCGAGTCTTTCATGGGTCGAAGGCATGGAAACATCTACCTCCTTGATGTAAAGCCAAATGAAGAACAATGCTTAATTTCAATTCAAGATGAAGCAATTCTATGGCATAGAAAGCTTGGCCATATCAACAAGAAGCAATTAGCCAAAATCTCTTCAAAGCAGCTTGTTAGAGGTCTACCTAAACCGCCATACCAAAAGTCTCGACTTATGTACTCCATGCATTCGGGAAACGGGTAAGAAATTCATTTAAACAAATAAATCATGTATCTACTAATCATGTAATACTGATTTGCTTCATATGGATCTCTTCGGACCAACAAGAACCCGAGCATTGGAGGTAAGAAATATTGTCTAGTAATTGTAGATGATTACTCGTTTTACCGGGTATATTTTCTAGCAAACAAATCGAAACCTTTTCGTACTTTGAAAAGTTTGCTAAAAAGGTTCAAAATGAAAAAGGATGTGCTATTTCTAGTATAAGAACAGATCATGGAAGTGAATTTGAAAATCAAGATTTTACGAGATTACGTGATAAATCTGGTGTTAATCACATGTTCTCCTCTCCGTATACTCGAGCAAAATGGAGTTGTGGAAAGAAAGAATAGATCTCTTCAAGAAATGGCTAGAACACTTTTAATTGAAAGTAAAATTTCTTCACGATTTTGGGCTGAAGCTGTTTCAACCGCTTGCTATATTATAAATAGAGTCTTTTTAAGACCTATTCTTGATAAAACCCCTATGAATTGTTCAAAGGTAAGAAGCCTATTGTTTCATACTTTCATGTGTTCGGTTGCAAATGCTTTATTTTGAAAAATGCAAATGATCGAGTTGGTAAGTTTGAAGAAAGATCGAGATGAAGGCATCTTCCTTGGATATTCTACATCAAGCAAAGCCTACGAGTCTACAATAAAAAAGCCATCGTGGAAGAATCAATGAATGTCAAATTCCAAGACTCGGTGCAAGATGAATCCAGCGGACTCGGCACGATGAGACCGAATCCGCTCTAGATCTTCAAATGTCTACATCTCAAGAAGCATCTCAGATTCTGAAGTCCATCATCAAGACGATCATGGAGAATCAAATAAAGAAAGAGATCATCAACCGGTAAGCGGAAACACAAATCCAGTCATCCCAAAGATCTTATTATTGGCGAACTTAATGAAGGAATCCGCACTGATCAAAAAGGCATGAAGAATCTAGTGCCGTGGCTCTCATCTCGAAATTGAACCAAAAAGCATAGAAGAAGCTTTATCCGATGAAAGCTGGATCGAAGCTATGCAAGAAGAGCTTAGACAGTTCAACATCAATGATGTCCGGGAATTGACATCTAAACCAAAAGGTAAAACTGTTATTAGAACCAAATGGGTATTCGGGAACAAAATGAACGAAAAAGGAAAAGTCGTACGAAACAAAGCAAGGCTCGTGGCCAAAGGGTATACGCAAGAAGAAGGAATAGACTATGACGAGACTTACGCACCCGTTGCAAGGTTAGAAGCTATTCGTCTATTACTTGCGTTTGCTTGTTACAAAAATTTCAGGTTATTCCAAATGGACGTCAAAAGTGCTTTCCTAAATGGATTTATCCATGAGGAAGTTTATGTGGAACAACCGCCTGGATTTGAAGACCCAAAGAAGCGGACTCGTCTTCGGACTGAAAAAGGCTCGTATGGTCTAAAGCAAGCACCTCGAGCTTGGTACGACAGATTAAGTAAGTTTTTATTACAAAATGGTTTTGTCAAAGGTAAAGTAGATACTACTTTGTTTATCAAAAAGGAAAACAAAAACTTTTTACTTGTTCAAATATATGTTGATGACATTATTTTTGGATCTTCTAATGAAAGTCTTTGCAAGAAATTTTCTAAGTCTATGCGGGATGAATTTGAAATGAGTATGATGGGAGAATTAACATTCTTTCTTGGACTCCAAGTGAAACAAATGAAGGAAGGAACTTTCATCCATCAAGAAAAATATGCGAATGATCTTGTCAAAAGGTTTCAATCAGATCCTAGAGAATCACATCTCAGTGCCGTGAAACGAATTATCAAATACGTTGCTTCATCTTCAAGCATCGGTCTTTGGTATCCAAAGAAGGGAGACTTTAATCTTCTAGGATACTCAGATGCAGATCTGGCCGGTTGCAGAATCGATAGAAAGAGCACTTCTGGAACTTGTCAACTACTTGGAAACAGAACGGTGTCTTGGTTCTCGAGGAAACAAAGCACGTAGCTCTTTCAACAACGAACGAGTATGTAGCTCTTGGAAGCTGCTGTTCGCAAATTCTATGGATAAAACAAGCTACAAGACTTTGGCATTGAAGACTCATGCACGAAATCAGATGTGACAACACCCGGTGCTATAAATCTCACCAAAAATCCAATCCTTCATTCAAGAGCAAAGCATATTGAGATTCGACATCACTTTATTAGAGATCATATTCAAAATGGAGAAATCTCGATTCAATTTGTTGATTCAAAAGTCAACTAGCGAGACATATTCACAAAGCCTTTGGAGAAGAATCGGTTTGACTTTATCCGCTCAAGACTCAACATTTTGAAGCTTGAAGAAGTTAAAGTCTAGAGACTCACCAACTCTAAAGACTCTGATCTCTTAGACTCTAAGTCCTGAGACTCAGACATTCGTGGATAAAGACTGTAAGTTGTATTTCTTCTAAAAGGTACTAATTGTCATTTAGTCGAAAAGGTACGATCTTTTGTTTAATAATTTTGGCAGTTATAGATTTTGAAAAGAAGTAATCGTTCACTTTCCATTGCACCGATTGAACTTCCCTTTTCAAAAACTAAGTTATATATATATACGCGATTTTTCTTTCCCCAAATCTTCAAAACCCTAAAAAGCACTCTTCTCTCTATCTTTGTTTCTACTCTTTGTTCATCGTCGAGAAAGTGGTCATTTTTCTTGGGAAAGCAAGTGAAGGAATCCTCCAATAGACAAAGAAAGATGTCGTCTTCAAGGAAATCATCAAGAATCGCGAACGGGGACCACAAAGAATGAAGAAGGGACCGACTCATTTCGATCTCACCGAGGAAGAAGACTTATCTGGTCGGCGACAAAGTCCGATTCGCTCTCCTCCACGTCATTCAGCATCTCCTGCCCCACAAAGTGAAAGTCATAACTGGAAGAAGAGATAATCGAGGATGCCGACCCGGTAAGAGTTCAAAAGCCTTCTTTTTGTATAAACTTTATTGTGCATTGAAAAGCACAGTACTCCATTGAACTACATAGATGACTTCCTTAAGGACAAAAATTATGGGAATGAGTATCTTTTTCTGAAGAAAATGGAGGAATGGGGAATTGCCCCAAAAGGAAAAGCGAGAGGAAGCTCTTGCGAACATTCCAAGAGATCCTCGTATGCGAGGACAAAATCTGATTGACGCGAATGATGATGACAAAATGTTCCTTGAATTTGAACCTAGAATGGGTGTGGCGGCAAAGGCGAAAGGAAATCGGATGGATTTGTTTAAATCCAAGGATCAAGAAAAAGTGTATTGATACCGTTGAAAAGAGGGGTAATCAACCCTAGAAGTGTCGATTTTGACTTCCTGGATTCCATCAACTTGAACCTAAGAGAGAAGTTGAATTTGCTTCAACTTGAGACTTTCGCTCGACTCTGAGACGGGTATGATCATCCGATTTTGCTTATTTCTATTCAAATCTTAGCTTTTGGATGCGAATAGAATTTCATTGATGTTCGAGACAAAGTCTATGTGGTAGATGTGAATATGTTGGCGGACATAGTTGGAGTTGAACGGGGACGCTATCTCCCAATTAAAGTCTCACCTGCTCGAACTACTCCGGGATCTTGTCAAAGATAGGGATGTAGATAAGAAAATTATCTATTCCGGAATGAACGCTATCAACATTGTGCTTCACAAGATTGTGATCAATTGTCTAAGACCTAAGTCTACTTCAAAGACTTTGTGTCTCTTTCTGAAGCAAAGTTGATGTATGCGATCAACTCAGACGGAAGTTCTCTCTCCCGCACACTATTCTTTTCCATATGTACGAACTGTGTCAAAAGACAAAGGACAATTGCCTTATCCCAGTGCAGTGACCAAGATCTTCAGACATCTGAATATTGAACTGCCACATACTTTTTGTGTTCGACCGTGTGATAAGATGGTGGTAGGGTTGAAAATGTTAATGAAGATGCGTCTGCAAGAACTTTCTAAGGCAATGGAGAAATTCAAAGTGAAATCTCCAGTCGATCCGCTTCAAAAGGAAAAGGAAAGAAGGCATTTAGTGCTTCTTCGAAAAGAGGAAAAGAATTCTTATCCTGGAGGATGAGGATGAAGATGAAGATGATGAAGATCCCACTATTCCAGATCGACAAGAACAAGACGTTCGTGTCTTATTCGACAGAACTTCAGCAGAGCAGAGAAGAAGAAGAACAGAGAGAGAAGGAGAAAGAAGTTGAGGAAGAAAAAGAAGAAGTAAAAGATCAGTCTGCTGATAAATCTGGAGAGAAGGGAAATCAAGAGATTGATCATCACTCTTCCCCTTTCGATGTCCTAGAGACAGGGGGAGTTAGCGAGCAAGAGAGGTCTCCACCTCATGCTCTTTGAAGATCAAAGAAAATCTCCGAAGACCTAAGAAGCTCAGTCTCTCAATTGCCGAAGAAGATGATACGACGATTCCAAATCTGCAAGACCGTTCGAAGCGCCATCGTCGCACACACACCATCCGAGAAAGCCAATGCCGGTACACGACGGATGATTCGTAGATCTTCGTAGTATCATGAATATTCTTCCGGAAATGCGTAACTGATATATATTCTGATTGTGAAATCCAAGTCTTGAAGCATTTGGACAAGCATCTTGATCTCTCGGAAGAAAAATACAAAGACCTCGCTCTACAACTTCAAGCCAATGCCAAGAGAGAAGAGGTAGCTCATGCGAGAAGATCCGAAGAAGCTCGAAGGAGTAGTCCATCCATTGGGGATTTCCAGATCGTGCGCATTCCCAAGCAGACATGACTCCTTTCTCACCCTCTTTTTAATGATGACAAAAAGGGGGAGAACCAATTTGAACAAACATTATTTTAAAACTTTATTTGACTTTTGTGGTTATGTTTATTTTTGAGTATGACTTGAGAACTTGAACTTGAGTGTTAGACTGAATTGGTTGTGGATTTTGATGCTTGACTGGTTGCATTTATATCAAGTATTGTTACATGGTATTACTCATGAAAGACTAACCAATTTGCTGTGGATGCAGAGTCCGGTTGTTTATTAATCTTTATGAGTTAGCCATATTGCTTGAGAAATGTTTTTGCAGGTCAAAGTTGTTCAAATCTTCAAGAAAGTTTTGTCACCATCAAAAAGGGGGAGATTGTTGGAGAAATCTTTCCGGGAATATTTTGAAGCCGACAAAACATTTCTATCAGTCTAAGTCTGGATATCGATAGTTAAAGTCTCAAGATTTTATAGTCTCAAGACTCTGTTATCTCAAGACTCAAGACTCAAGACTCAAGACTCAAGACTCAAAGTTATTCTCACTGACAGTCTTTCTAATCCAGTGTTGAAGGAAATCCAAAGTCGAGGTTTATGATTGAGGATTTGATCCTATACTCTGGGATAGATTCTTTGGTTGGATAATCATTTCGGATTCTTTATATCTTATCTAAGAACGATTGAAGATCCGATGGTCGACGAAATAATCTTGGATTATTCTATTCTTGAAACCGAGATCCCGATTGTATGGGCGAACAGATTGATGGGCTATCATCGATTCCTTATATAGCTCGGATGATCTTCTTGATTGATTCCGTCCAACGGGTAGATTGGAGGAATTCCTTTGGTAAGTGCCAACGGCTATGATGGCATGAAGGAGTATAAAAGGAAGACGTTCTAGTTGTTTTAAGTGTGTGATCGATAGAAAAATTCCAGTCCGAAGATCCTTTGATTGTTAGTTGAGGCGAGCGAAATTGTATGCGAGAGTGTTTATACTTGGTGACGCCTTGAGCAAGTGTGGTAGATCATCTACACCTAGAAATCAAGGAAGATCAACACTGTAACATCTCTTTGATCATAGTGGAATCCAGCCAATCGGCCATCGGTGCGAAGAGTGGACGTAGGCTTGAATCAAGCCGAACCACTATAAACTGAGTGTTCAATTCTCTCTTTCCCTTACTCAGTCTTGCGATTGAATTTTCAACTGTTGCAAAGTCTCTAATTGTTTAAATATCGTGCAAACATCGAGAAATTTTTTTGTATACCTATTCACCCCCCTCTAGGTACTCGTACTAGCTATCTCAGAGACGAGTTCAGCGACATGTCGTGCGCCGCTGTGAGACGCCGCACGTGCCCACACGTGCGGCCAGAAGTCGCTGCGTGTGGGCGCCACGCGCTCGAAGCGCTGGCATCGGCCAGCGCGTGTGTCACACGTGCTGGTGTCGAACCGGCACATGCGCACCGGCGGCCGGTGAAACGGCACGCGCTGGTCGGCGAACCGACGCGTGCTGACGTCACCGTGACGTCACGGTAACCGCCGGGATGACGTCATCGCTAACGACTGTTGACCGGCCGGCGACCCGACTCGACCCACGCGGAAGCCCGGCATGCGCACAGCATGTCCCGGCTGATGTCTGCGTGACGTCAGCCCGGCCACGCTCGTGGCACGTGCGTTCGGTTCGTCCGAACCGGCCCGACCGGCGCGACGGTTCGACCGGCTCGACTGGTCCCCCGGTCCGACGACCCGCGCTTGCTGACCCGTTGACCGTTGACCTGCGTTGACCCGTTGACTTTGAACGTTGACCCGAAAAAAAAAAAAAAAAAAAAAAAGAAAAAGGAATTTGTTTCTTTTTCATGTAAGCCTATGTGGTTTATATATAATCCATTATTTATTCTGCATTTGTTGCATGAATTTTGGAAAATTATGTATTTTCCCTTATGTAAATTATGGATTATGGGTAATCTAATTTTAGTTCTGCATTTGTTGCAGGAACTATGATGCGTTATGCACGGATACCTGCAATCCCGAGAACGGACGAGGGAAATGCATGACTTAAAAAGCTGATGTCAGATTTAGCTAATTATCGGTGGCATGACGGTGATTTAATATCACATGTGATCAAGGTCAATCAGATGATACATGAAATCATCTGGAATGGTTATCTTATGCCGGATTTTGAGAAGGTGCCGGCTTTAATGAACACTCTTCCATCTGAATGACAAGCAGTGTTAGATCGGCTATGGGAGGTCAACGTGGTCCCGGGTTATAAGAGGCTGGTGGAAGCTTTTGTAAGAGAGTACTATAGGATTGAGTTGGCCAAAACTTCAACCCTTAGATTGAGCGCCACATGGCGTATGAATGCGCCTTGGTGGCGACATGAAAGCTCTCCAAAAGTTTTTCCATGGTTGGCAAATGTACCTTAAGTTTTCTCAGATGTTTTGACTGATAGATTAGAATGGACACTCTATTTATTTCTTAGATTAATTATGTAATGTTTACTACCTGATTGTTGTTGATGTAGCAACCAATATGTTAGTTGTATTATGTGAAAGCATTATTATTCTGTTAAATGTAAAATATTATTTGCTTTCTGTTATTGCCGGTTGCTATGGGTAATTAGCTGTGGGTAGTTTAGAAGTTTTTGTAGCTTCATAGAATTGATTTTGCATATAACAATCATATTAATGATAGTTTTAAGTTAGGATTTTTGAAGGATGATTGGAAACGTAGTGACCTTTTGATTCTGAAACCTTACTTGAAATTATTCATTGATATGACGGGTCTGTGCAAAGTGGATGCATAAATGATAGGCATTAATTATTTGTGCATATATGTCTGATGTGTTCAGATTGATGGATTCAGCAACTAAGAACGTAATTGCTTATGTGAACGGCAACAATTGTGAAATATTGAATATGAAGATTCAATATGTGCTGGAAAAGCAAGAAGCACTAGTAGCTCTTGACCATGTTATGGAAGATCTTGAGGATGCTGTGCGCCACCTTGAGCTAGTAAACGACCGCTTAACGGCATGTGAGCTGAAAATAGAAATTTACAATGCTGGTTCTAGCTCAGAAAGGGCTTTGAGCTCTAAGCGCAAGCGTATTGATTCGTTCAAAATGTGGGAATGCAAAGGATCAAGTCCTTATTGCAAGAGATCAAGAGTTAACCAACACAAGAGAGGAAAACGTCCTCAAGTGAAGAAAATGTCAAGGGTGAGGTGTTATAATTGTGACAAGAAAGGTCACTATGCTCACGACTGTCGTGAGCCAAAGAAGGTAAACACCTCTTGTACATCTGAGAACTTTACTTTTGTGTCAAGTTCTGTATTATTAGCTTAATCCAATCCTTTGTGGACTGTAGATTCAGGAGCAACAGACGATGTAGCGAAGGATAGAGGATCCTTCGTGGAATTCCGACGAATACCAACTGGAACTAAGTGGATCTATGTGGGAAACAACTCCAGAGCTGAAGTTAAAGGGATTGGCACCTGCCAATTGAACATGTGTGGTGGCGCACCTTGTTCCTACATGATGTTCTATATGCTCTGGAGATTCGTCGAAATTTAAGTGTCTGTTTTGATGTTGGTTAAGCTTGGTTTTAGTGTGAATTTCCCTAATAACGGTGTAGATTTGTATTTGGATACAAACTACTATGGTTGTGGTCACTTTCTAGATGGTTTTATTGTACTAAATGTTGACTGTGGTGATGTCAATGTTTGTTATTCCTTTGTTTCACATCTTTTATTTCATATGATAATGATGTGAATGTGTGGCATGCTAGACTTGGTCATATTGGCCAATAATGTATGAATAGACTAGCCAAAGAGGGCTTGTTGGGCAACATTGAAAAAATCGATTTGCCTATATGTGAGCATTGCCTAGTAGGAAAAATGACAAGGAAACCATTTGGAAAAGGTAAAAGAGCTGAATTTCCTCTGCATTTAATCCATTATGATGTTTGTGGTTTAATGAATGTGAGAAGAAGGCATGGGGCTGTTTATTTCATCACTTTTATAGATGATTATACTCGATTCGGATGTGTCTATTTGATTTCTCATAAATCTGAAGCATAAGTTGTTTCAAAAGGTTTATGAACCTGGCAGAAATCAATTAGACAAGAAAATAAAAGTATTGAGATCCGATCGAGGTCGAGAATATTTATCTGATAAGTTCGGAAAATTAAGTGATGAAAAGGAATAGAAAGACAATTGTCTATTCCATATACTCCTCAACAAAATGGTGTTGCAGAGAGAATAAACAAAACCCTACTGGAATGGTTAGGTCCATGATGGCGTATGCTAACTTACCTATTACTTTTTGGAGTGATGTGTAGTTAACTGCTGCCTATATACTTAACCGAGTGCCTTCCAAATTAGTTACTTCCACTCCATATGAGTTATGGACAGGTAGAAAATCGGACTTAAGTTTTCTTAAGCCATCGGGTTGTGCTGCCTATATTCATGAGTCCTCTCACAAGTTTGGGAAATTGGGTCCCAAAGGAAATAAGAGTATTTTCATGAGATACTGCGAACACTCGAAATGGTATGTGTTCATAGGTGAGCAGGAAAGTGGGAGTATAACTGGATTTGAATCACGAGATGTCACATTCTTAGTGGATGAATTTCCTAAGAAGGGCGAAATAGGGGAAGATTACTTCCCATTTGAAACCTTGGATTAAGATTATGATATTAGTGATGTTCATCCAAGTGGGAGTAATATGAGAAGTGATTAATTGAATTTAATTCATTCTCAATTGCAACCACATGATGAGACAACGTCATTATCTAATCCTAGTGGGAGCATTATGGAGAATGATGTACTAAGTGTACAATCTCCCATACGGCGAACAAGTTGCCAGAGTATTCCCCGTCAACGTTTTAACATTGAAGGGGAAACTTTTATGATTGCTCCGCAAGATGAGGATGAGCCAAGAAATATTAATGAGGCTCTGAATTGCCCTAGTAAGGAAAAATGAATTCATGAAATGGAAGAGGAAATGGAGTCAATGAAATCAAACCAAGTATGGGAACTGGTTGATCTTCCAAAAGGACGCAGAGCTATTGGGAACAAGTGGGTTCTCAAAATAAAGCGAAAGGCTGATGGCTCGATAGAAAGGCTTAAGGCTCGCCTTGTGGCGAATGGGTATAATCAACAAGAAGGAATTGATTATGAAGATACATTTTCTCCTGTAGTGAGATTTACCTCGATTCGCATTATTCTGGCAATAATGGCAAGTATGGATCTTGAGTTACATCAAATGGATGTAAAGACTGCTTTCCTCAATGAAGAATTAGAGGAAGAAATATATGAAACAACTTGCTGGTTTCATAGTGAAAGGCCAAGAAGAAAAGGTATATCGACTTTTGGGATCGATATACGGCCTTAAGGAGTCATCGAGACAATGATATATACATTTTCATAATGCCATAATGGCATATGACTTTACAATGATTGATGAAGATCATTGTGTATATATCAAAAGATCCAGAGATCAATTTGTGATCATATCATTATATGTTGATGATATACTGATTGCCGGAAGCAATATGGAGTTTGTTAATACTGTCAAGAGTTGGTTATCTTCCAACTTTGAGATGAAGGATATGGGTGAGGCTGCATACATTTTTGGAGTTAAGATTTCAAGATTGTAAACCCATAGATACTCCTATTGCAAAAGGTGAAGGATTGAGCCATAAACTGTGTCCAAGGACTCCACAAGAGAAGGAACAAATGAAACAAGTTCCTTATGCTAGTGCTGTTGGGAGCTTAATGTACCTTATGATGTGTACAAGACTGGCATATGTTTTACAGTTGGAATGGTAAGTAAGTACCAATCCAATCCAGGTCCAGCACAATGGAAAGCCGTTAAGAGAATACTGAGGTATCTAAAGGGAACTGCTGATTTTACGTTGAGTTATTAAGAAAATGATCTGCAACTCTAAGGCTATTCTGATACTGATTGGGGAGAAGATTTAGATGAAAGATAATCTACCTATGGATTTGTTTTCTTACCGAATAATGGCACCATATGTTGGAGCAGTAAAAAACAAACGTGTATAGCATAGTCCACGATGGAAACTGAGGTCGTGGCATTATCAGCAGCAGTATAAGAAGGTGTTTGGCTTAAGAGATTTTTGGATCATTTATGTATTATTGGAAGTGCTGCAGATTAATTGTTGGTTAATTGTGATAGCCAAGCAGCAAAAGCGTACACCAAAGATCCAAAATATCATGGCAAGACCAAACATATAGATACCAAGTATACTTTTGTCAAGGATATGATTGCACGAAAAGATGTGAACTTAGAGTACATACTACGCATAGAATGGTAGCAGATCCTATGACAAAGCCAATACCTAGAGATGTGTTTTGTGGCCATGTGAAATCTCTAGGATTGCGTAAAGTCTGATGTACTGGATTATAATTTCCCTGAAGTGTTCACATTTGATGAATTTGTATTTTTCATCATTAATGCCTATGAATCTTTGTTTGATCTTTATGCATCTTAATGCTCAGTACATTATTTTAAGTTGAGGAAGTATGTCGGACAGATATAAGATTAGCCCACTCACACGGGTAATCGCCTCTATTTACTGTGTGATAAATAGAGATGAGACTGTCTTTAAGCTTATTATCTAGGTGATAATCGAGAGCTCAAGCTTAAAATACGTATGTCGCCTTAACTGGGTGTTAAGATGAGGACATAATACTTACTATGTCCGAAAGTAAAATACCCCACATATTTTACTTTATCTGTCTATGATGTCAGATGTGAGTTCTGATGAATTTTGTGAATAAGTAGATACATGAACTCAAGTTAGACATTGGGTATGTCTGAACTATCATCTGTACGGTATTGAAGGTGTAGACATACGCTCCATGGGAAAGGAGTTATTACCATAATACGTATTTCATACTACGTATGCATGAGACGACCAATAAGAGTGGCAAAAGTTTGATCTCAACTTTTTATGTCTTGTGAGACTCTTGAGGAAAAGAGTTCCTCAATTTTTTAGTCCCCTCATGACTCTTACTTATTCTCAAAATTTATATTTAGTGTTTACTATCTTAGAATGTTGCCAATAGTCATGAGTTTGATTCGATCTAATGGGGCATTTCTAGAAAAGCAAGCTGAACTGAAATTGAGAGTTTGAAGGGAAGAGAAAGATCAATTTTGGAGAATCACATTGTAGTTTTGTATTCACCGGTTAACCAATTATGACTATCTTTGTGATAATCATAATTGTGAATACAATATATATATTATTGTTTGAAAGAGATTAAGAGAGATATAAATGTGATCAATCGATCTAGGGTACTGCATACTAAATCTACTCGGAGTGTGATGCCCATTATGAGCTGCTATATATTCCTAATAGATATATAGCAACGAGCTCTCAAAGTATGTTGGTCGCACGGATTATTCACCGGTATGAATGTTGAAGAGAGGTAAAGAGAATCCTGTTTAGCCCACCATGTGCGAGTGGGAGATGATGGTTTTAATTGGTGATGGGCTTAAGGCCCGTCCGCCCATGCTGAGCCCAAAAGGCCCGACCCACGGGAATAGGGCCGATGGATGGGGGAATGTATAAAAGGGAAGAGAGAGAGAGAGAGAGAGATGACATGGGTTGGAAACAGAAAACGAACGTACGTCTTCTCCCGCGCGCTCTCTCTCTCTCTCCAAAAAGAAAAAGAAGAAACAGTAAGTATAAGGCACATTCTTCTTCCCTTCAAGGCGTCATCGGATCGAACAGGGCCAGTTTCTCTTCCTCTATCGGCGTCGGTGTCTAATCTGTGGCTAACAAGGTACGCTCAAATCTGTGGTGTACTTTAGGATCGGTGATATGTGATTTTTCTCGGGCTTCGCTTCCGCATTCGTTTTAGGGGTTCGATTAAGTGTCGAATTCGGTTTTTGAGGATCAGTTATTCCCAACACTTGCCGTGAAAAGAGTCGGCGAGATTCAAGGGAGAGAATCGAAATCAAAAGGATAGGAGAGTGGGCTCGAATATTACCTGGGATTTGGTTCGGGTGCTTGTACTGGCTGATCTTCGATCGGAAACGTTGACTGAGATCTAGCACGCGAAAAAGTGCGTGCCTCACACCGCGTGAGCTTGAATGCACGATGCAAAGGCTGGGGAAAAGAAGAGGCAAATGTTTTATTTACTCTAGCCTGATCAAAGAGGTGCACTTTATCCCAATTTGAGCATGGATGTTGTTACCCTAAGTTAGCTAAATTTTTGTTGTTCGTCATGCAACATCCATATGAATAAAGTTTTACCCTTGCCGTCGTGTGCTGGTCACAAAAGGGTGTTGACACTTGAAATTATCCTCACTGTCACATGTAGGCCACAAGAATAACAATAGTAGCAATCTGAACCATATTAGTCACGAAGAAAAAGGATGACCAAGGTTTCCAAGAGCCTTTCGGCCGAGTTTCAATGGACCTACAAGTGGAGATCATAGTTTAATGGTAAGGCGGTTGTTTGCCACATGTCTAGGCCTAGAGATGCAACTGTGGATGTAAAATTCAAGTAGAATTGGTGTCAAGATTCATGCGAACAGTTGACGCACAAGGGCGTGCATAATTAAAGGATGGTTATTGTTTGTTGGTTAAGTCTTGCGAGTGTTGACAGAATAAGGAAAAACAAAATGTGGATGAGGCGGTTAAGGAAGGAGCAAAGAACGTGGGAGAAATTAGGAGCAACTTTCGAGGAATGATTAACTAACTAACGATTACCAGGTTGTCCTATAAATACTGCAGGTCACCCAACGAAGAGGTCCCCCAAACAACATAACAAAATCATTTATCTTATCCTTTAGTTATCTTACCCTAGTATAGTTTAGTTGTAACTTTAGATTCCCATCATTGATTTAATTCCGGTGAGTGTCTATATCTCAATTAATGTTGTTGATTAGATTCTAGTGTTGTCCTATTGTCCAGTGTTGTCAATTAGATTCGACGTTGTGTCCTTGTACCCATCTAGGAGTAGTGCCTTCTGTGCTATTTCTATCATCCAATGTCGTTGATTAGATTTCAACTTTATGTCCTCAAACCCATTTAAGAGTAATGCCTTCCCAATGTAGTTTTTACTATCTAGTGTTGTTTGTTAGAATCTGACATTGTGTCCTCAAACCCAATTAAGAGTAGTGCCTTCCCAGTGTTATTCTACCGTTCAACGTTGTCCATTAGATTCTGACATTGAGTCCTCGTACTCACTTAGGAGCAGTGCCTTCTTGGTGTTATTTCTACCATTCGGCATTGTTGATTAGATTTCGACATTGTGTAACCCGCATGATCTTAGTTGGTTCTCATTAGTGTACTGCATTGTATTTGAATTAAGCCCTTGACTAGATTTTGGCACTTATTATCATCAATTCCAAGCTTGTATTAAATGACTGCATTGGACTCAAAATTTTATATATATATTTGCATTTTGTCACACACTAGTACAAAACATATTTCATTGTGATATTCAAAATTGACGAAATAAGATTCCATTTGTTTCACAAAAACTTGGCCAAAAGTACACCCTGAGGATCAAAACTTGACACAGATGAAGATTTAAGTGCCAAAATTTTCAAAAGATATACTTCAGTACCAACTTTGGTGAGGCTAGCTAGAAATCTGACATGGCAATTTTTTTAATAAAAAAAAAAGTGGTTTTGTGTGACTTGTCGGAGTTATCTACTAAGCAATCAATGTGCAAAACAACGTTGTTTTGCCTCCCAATTTGTGACATCTTGAAATTCGAACCCGATATGATAAAGTGAAATGGGCATGTCGTCGACATGCCTATGGTACTTTTTCTCTTAATTGATCACTCACGAGTTAACTAACCTATTGGGTGAAGCCGTTAATGGATGTATTTACAGTAAAATCCGTAAAAGCTACTCAATTGATTGGATTGGACTAAAATCGCGTCTGATCGATTCTACCCATGAAATTTAATTTGGTCTTGGGAATCGAATATTCGAGCGTGTCACAATTCATTTTTAGGATTGTCTCATCGTCCGTCAATTTATTGACGAGTCCAAAATTTCAAGAAAGAAATTATTGAAGGAAAAATCGAAGACCAAAAGAAAATAGAAAGGGAAAGGGAAAGAGAAAAGGAAAATAAGAATAAGATTATGATTTTATTTCTCTTTCTCTTTCTCTCCCTTTCTCTCTTTTTCTCTCTCTCTTCTCTCTCCTCTCCCCTCCCCCTCGTGCGATCACCCCCCCCACCAACTCACTTTTCTCTCTCTCTCTCTCTCTCTTTTCTTTTGACCAGTCAACTCCCTTATCTCTTCCCTCTCTCTCCTCTCTCCTTCTCTCTCGACACACTCTCTCTCTCACCTCTGTTACGAACGGAACCAGAAGCGGAAGAAGAGCAGACGGCAGCAGCTCACCGAAGCCATTGCCCGTCTCGCCACCCACACTGCACGCCCGCGCGTCCACCGCTCGTCACCATGCACTGCCTGTCCTCTCCGCCGCCCAGGCATCCTCCCCGTGCGCCTCACCTTTGCTCCGCCTCCGCCCAACCCGTCCAGCCACCTCGCCGCCGCCTAGCTCCGTCCAGCCACGTTTGGACTCACCGAGCTCCCCTCATCCTCCGTCGACCTCCCCTCGCCGTCCTAGCCGCCGGACCAGCCTCGGCTAGGCCAAATCCGCAACCCACGGAGTGGGTATCCAGCCCGTTCGTGGGCCGTTTTGGGCCGTTTCCGGGCTCCGGATCCGTAAGTTGCTTTGGGAAGAAACGACCCTCGTGTCGTGCCCGTCGGATTGGCCCATTTTGCTCTAAAATCCGGTGGGTAATCTCACTAATCCTTGCTTAGTAGGCTAATTATACTTAATGATTGTTTAGTTTATTTAATTAGGTTTAGGTGGTTAGATTAGTATTTATTAGTTAATCGTGATGCAAATTAGACAAATTGAATGTGCATTCAACAAGTAGATGTGGTCTACTATTTATTGAAGGTAGCCCGGGATTTTTCCGACCTAATCAGGCTTCATTTTTACAATTCGGGCCTAAGTGGAATTTTTGGCATTTAAATATTATTTTTTGGAATTAATTAATTAATTATTTTCCAAAAATTCAACTAGAATTGCTAGTGACCGGAAAACTATGCTGATGACCGTGGTGAAGTCCGTTTATTTAATCGGGCTTTATTTTGAGCTAAAGTGAATTTTTAATATTTATTAATTAATTTTCGAAATTAATTAATTATTTATTTATTTTTCGGAAATTAAGATTGAGATGGTTGATGACCAAAATCTCGTGATGATTGTCATGGCGCAATCCGTTTATTTGTTTGAGCTTTGAATTGTGCCAAATTGAATTAAATGTGGAATTCTAGAATATATTCCTAAATGGTTGTTGTTAATTATTTCATTGAGAAATCGTTGGGTATTGATTGTCGGTATCAAAAGTAAGTTGGTAATCACCTAAAAGAAGATATGTGGGCTCGGTGAATTGGGATATCACCTGGAGAATGCACGTGAATTCAGTGGTTGAATATGTCATCTTGGCAAAGATGTCGCCCTTAGAGAATGCACATGGCTTGTAGACTCGGTATGTCCTCCTGGAGAATGCATGTGGCTCGGTGACAAATTATGGCATCGTAAAGTGGTCAAGTGGGACCGTAAAGCCATTAAATATTGAAAGTTGTCGAGTGGGACTGTGTCTTCCACCTATGCTTAAGTTGTGATCTGAGGATCGTGATTCGTAATTGGGAATTGAGATGGAATAATCGAATCAACCTAGAAATGGTCCGACTAACATGTAATCGACTAAGTTGATTGAACTGTAATTTGACTGATTGTTCATTGAGATATATGAAGCATCTGTATATAACCTTGAATTGCAGGTTGAGACTGAGACCAAGGTAAGTCCTCTAACTCGTGTTGTGCTTAGGCAACCGAGTAGTGTATTGGTTCCTTAATTGAGTCTTAATGGGGTAGAACTCGCTGAAACGTAGTCTCATCCCGGTTTGGGGAAAACATTTCAGGACCCCAATGAGGAGCTGAGGAGAAGAATTTTTGGAAGAAGAAGATAATACCAAAAGGGATCTTGAGTACGATCCGGATGAACTGAGATTTCTTCTTCTTTTGTGAACTCCATTTTGATGTGAATAGAGTAAAGTAAAAAGTTGTGAATAGTTGTGAAGTACTATGGTTTATGTCATGTATAAAGATTTGGTTGTGGATTTCAATATGAAAGATATGGCCTACTTTTCTATCCCATTGTTTTATTATCTGGGGATTTATAACTGCTTCCTTATGTGCTTAATAAATGAAAGGGTTGGCGATACATAGTCCTGGGATATCGTATTTTAAAATCGACCAAGTAGAAGGATGTGTGCGTGCCCGAGGATCGGGGCGTGACACAATTTATTAATTACATATTAATTAAATTAAATTTTAAAAAGTAAATTTAAAAAAAAAAAAAGGAAAAAAAGGGCCTCCACAGCCCTTGTCGCAACTCCCTACCATTGTCGGAAAAGGCTGGCAATGGTGGGGCAAGGTAAGTAGGGGTCGTTGGGCCTTGGCCAGTGGCCAGTGACCCTAGCCGATTGTAGGCAAGGGCTATGGAGGCCCTCGTTAAATGTTGCTTCATTTTTTAATTTAATTCAATTAATATTTAATTTAAAAATCAATTTTGAGGGCAAAACGACGTTGCTTTGGGTTTATCTAGCCATATTAGCACCACATGGATAATATTTTAAAAAAAATTGTCACGTTGGTAAAAAATGTCGCTGGAAAATGCCACGCCAGCAATTTGATAAAAAATTATCGATGTTAGCACTTAAGTGTTCATTTTTTCTCCGATTTTGGCACTTAAGGATACGTATGATAATGTTCCTGTTTACGGGAATAATTTTTGTTCAAAAATAAGTTTTTATATTTCTATTCACTGGACATGTTTCTGAGCACCGCATCATTCTTCTCAACCTAGGACTCAAGTTCCTCTGTAGCAACAAGCAAAAGAAGAAATCATTGAAAATGTTGAACCTGTAAGGACTCTTAAGCCTAAATTTCTCTTCAAACTTTACTCTACGTTAAAGGAGGGTGGTATTGCAATGTCTTTCATTGATGAGTTTTTGAGCGAGAAATGGTACAGAAATGAAACTCATTTTTTGAGCACAATGGAAAGTATGGGCATTGCGCCTGTTGGTATGGCAACAAGGGCTTTTGCAAATTTTCCAAGTGATCCACGGTTTGGATCCTTTAATCAGCCTGAAAGGAAAGATGACGATGAAAGGATGTTCACAAATTTTCAGCCTAGGATGGGCGTCACTGCAAATGTTCATGGTGAAAGGACGGATCCTTTTCATTCTAAGGACCACAAGGGAACTTATTCGAAACTTCTAAAGAGAGGGGTAATGAACCCTAGAAGTGTGGACTTTGATTTTCTTGATTCGTTGAAAGTGAAACTGAGGGAGAAGTTTGCACTCCTTCAACTCGAACGTTTTTGTTCTGAGAGAACTGTTACTCACTCAGAACTTACGGCTTACTTCTATTCAAATCTATCATTTTTAGATGCGAATAGATTCTCTTTTACTGTTAGGAACAAAGATTTTGTGGTGGATATGGACACTCCGGCTGATGTGATTGGGGTGGAAAGAGAAAGTTTCCAACCAATCAGTGTGTCTGTTGGTCATTCTACTTTGGAGCTTGTTCGGGATAGGATTGCTAAAGGCAAGATTTCTTACTCTAGAATGAATGCCTCAAATATTTTGCTTCACAAGATTATGATTAACTATTTCAGACCAAAATCCACTACAAAAACTGATGTCTCTCATTCTGAAGCGAAGCTGATGTGTGCCATCAACATTAGCTACAAGTTCTCTCTACCTAACGCTATTCGATGCACATGTATAAGACAGTAGTGAAGGACAAGAGGCAACTCCCTTATTATACTATTGTTACTCGATTATTCATACATTTCAACATTCAGCCTCCCAACATTCTGTGTATACAAACCATTGCTCCAATGGTGTTTGGACTAAAAATGGTATCTAAGATACATCTGAAAGAGCTGAACAAGGTTTTAGAGAGCATTAAGGTGAAGTCCTCTGTCAAGGCAAGACAAGACTCTACAGCAGGAAAAAGAAAAGGCAAAGAGCCTATGAGCGCACCAATTAAGAAGATGAGAGCACTCATTTTGCAGGACAAAGAATATGAGAATGACATCACTCTCTCTGCTTTTGCCTTAAAGAATTTACCGAATTTTGTTAACTTTCAAGAGCCAGAGGACATAGGGAACAAAGAAAGAGAAGAGACAAAGAAGAGAGTTGAAGAAGAAGAAACAATGAGAACAGAGTAAGAGGAAGGAAGAACATAAGAAGAACATAGAGAGAACAAGAAGAAGAAGAGGGTCAAGATGATTCTCTTGAACCTACATTTGGAGGAGAAGAAGGAGAGCAACATCACCTTGGTACTAAAGAAGAGTAAGAATAGGAAGAAGAATACTTTTCTCCACCTGAAGGCACAGAAACAGGGGGAGCTGTTGATAAAAGAGGTACTTCTTCACTTGCTTTTACTAGTGATGATGTTAGTCATTCTCCTGCCAATTCAAAGGATGTGTATGCCTCTCAATTTCCCGAAGCTAGTGTTGAGGCATCATCTCCAAGTCTAGATGTTCTAGCTGAGGTTCCATCATATGTTAACACTCCTCGACTACATGTGCTGAAGCTAGTACTCAAACCGATAATACAACAGACTTTAAGAGATTGCTCGAGCTTTTTATGGAGATCAAAGCTCAGCTTTATGGATTGGAGTGTGAATTTTAGAACATGCAGTCAGCACATCAAGCCACTTCAGTTTCTTTGCATGATCAAGTATAAGCCCTGAAGCTTCAAGTTCAAGCTATTGCAAAGGGTGAGGATTTCGAGCAACTAAAGGAGGACCTGAGGAAGCTGGAGGAGACTGTCAAGTCTATGGGGGATTTCCAGATCGTTCACATCCCTAGACAGCCATGATTTTTACCCAACTATTTTTTTTTATAGTTTTTCTCCACTTTTTGCTGTTGACAAAAATGAGGAGAGAGTTTGTGCAGATTTGATTTGAATTATTTTTGATATTTTTTGCTTAGTTTTGGTTTGATTTTGATGACTTTTTCGCTTGATACTTTGAACTGATATACTTTGACTTTTGACTATTATTTGGATTTGAATCCTTTTTATGCTTGCAGCAACTAAGCGTGTGATTTAGATTATGGATGGATAGTTATTTATTTTGCGGGATTAACATGTTTTCTGTGGTTGCAGAATTGATACTATCCAGGTCTTAATGATTTATCTTTATAAGACATCATATTTTGCTTAAGTGTTGTTTTGCAAGACAAAATTTTCAAATATGCAGGAAAGTTTTGTCACCATAAAAAATGGGGAGATTGTTAGAGAAAACTTCTTAACTGTTTTGAAGTTGACAAAACCTTTCCAAAAGTCTAGTTTGAAGACTTGCAGACTCAAATCTTTTGGTCTGAAGAATTCCATACTCTACCGTCAAAGTCTGAAGATCGCTAGACTTTAATCTCAAAGTCTAACCTTACTGACAGTTTCCAGATCGACAAGTGAAGACTTATCCAGATGTGAGTTTATTTTCAAGGATTTTGGTTTATATGGTTTGTGGAAGATCTTACGGCTGGATATAGCACCTTATGCTCAATTATTCTAATTGGAATCAATTATGATGATCAAATCTTTTGAAAGGCAAAGTATACTTAGAATGTTCTACTTATGGAAACCAAGATCCTGATTGTATGGGCGAGCAAGATTGATGGACTATCATCACATTCCTTAAACGATTCGAGATCTCATTGATTGATTCTGTCCAACTGATATATTGGAAGAACTCATTTGGAAAGTGCCAATGGTTGTAGAGGCATGGAGGAGTATGTAAGGAAGACTCTCAAGTTGTTCGAGTGTGTGTGTGAAAGAAAAATTTCAAAGTTTGAAACGTCCAGTTCTTTGCTATTTCAATAGTCGAGCTTAACTTGTACTCAAAAGAGAGAGCAAACACTTGTGAGACTTTGGTAGAGTATAGTAGAGGTTCTACACTGTGAAGTCAAGGACGTGAGACTGTAAAATCTCTTTTGTTTCAGAGTGAAATCCAGCTAGTGAGCTGTCAATGCGGGAGAGTGGACGTAGGCTTAATCTAAGCCCAACCACTATAAACCTTGTGTTTCTATTCTCTTTCCTTGAACTCCTTACTTTAATTCATAGCTTTATGTATCCGCTTATAGCTTATTACATCTTCAATCTATCATCTTCTAAAGGCGATTTACTTTCATTAAGTCTTGCAAAAATTTCTTTTAACACCTATTCACCTCCCCTCTAGGTATTCTTACTAGCCCTTTCACAACCCATTGAAACGTAGTCGAAGGTTCCGACATCTCGCATCTACATCTACTCTCATCTTTGATAAAGCTAGTACGAACACCTAGATGGGGGAATAAGTGTTTAAAAAAAATCTTGACAAATAATCTCAATATAAAATAACTTGCTAACAAAGTTTCAATAAGGATTTGAATTTGTTATGCTAGTCACCAGACTTTTGCAATAACTTATAAATGTGCAACAGACTTAATTAAAGAGAATTAAGGGAAGAGAAGAGTGGACGCGAAATTTAAAATGGTTCGGTTTAGATTAAGCCTAACATCCACTCTCTCATGCCGACAGCTTACTAGCTAGATTCCTCTATGGGATCGATAAGAGATTACAACTTGTGAATGCAAACACTCAGCGATAAATCACACCATCTCACTAAGACACTCTTTTTGTGTTTTCTCTATTGATCACAATTCGAAACACTAATAGGCAAAGGCAAGTAATTGAGAACAGCTTTAGACTTTGGAATTTCATGTTCACATCCCTATTCTTCTTGAACGAATGACTTCCTTAAATACTCAACCAAGATACACTAGCCGTTAGTCAATCACCGGAGGAATTTTGTCCAATCTACCCGTTGGACATAATGCTTCAAAAATATCTTGTGGCCATTAAAAACAATGATGGAATTTCCACTTGATTCTAGTTGTCCATACAAATCAAATCTTAGTTTTCATAAGTGATACTTCCTCATCTGGAACTTATCTTTAGGATTGATCTTGTCAATTTGTGATTGACTCGATCAAAATATTTATATATACAAAGAGAAATCATTTGCCAAGAAAATAGTCGTTGATTAGTTTCTAAAATAGTTTCATTCCGAAACCAAGTCACAACTTTGATAAATCAAGTATTGAACTTTTCCTTGTTCTGGCCAAGACACGCTCTAGACTCGTTAGAGTAGGATATGCTTTTGAGATAGAATAAACTTTGACAAAAATCTTCAATAGTACCTTAGTAACAACTTATATCAAAACTTGTTCTAATATAAGCGTTAGAAGTAGAAAGTTTTGTCACTTTCCAAATTTGATGGGAGTGTTCTCAACAATCTCATTTTTGATGGTGGTAAAACTTTCATGAAGATTTAAATACTAAGTTTATTTGAACCTACAATTAGACATCGCACAACTATAGAATTTAGGGCAAGTGAGTAAGCAGGCATTTTACTAATATCAACCCATAAGTTTACAAAAACACAAAAGCACGCATATAAAAGGAAATTTGCAAAGGAAATTTGCAAAGTCTCCCCCTTTTTGTCAGCATAAAGAGGGTCTTAGAAGAGTCTGCAGATCAAAACATAAACATCAAACCAAGTATAAGATCACACCAAGTTTAAAACTACATCAAGGCGATCCTTTCCAGGAAAACGCTAGGGACTTATCCCTGCATCTCGCAGCAACATTGCACCCCACAGCATCTGGTGAAGAAAAGAAGAAGAGCAATTAGGACCAATGAATGTAGATAAAAATGTAGAAACAAACGAGTGTGACATTGCGAGATGATTACTTACAGGACACGCAATACGGTGCTGGCGCCGCCCCTAGTCTTGGTCTCGATTGGGACGGCATTCTGCGCAGGCTGTTGGCCATCCCTTATGGGATAGCCTGGCGGTGGAGGCGCCACGTATGCCATAGTTGACACCGGTGGTGGGTACGCCGCTGCACAAAATATCGCGTACTGTCATCACAAGTCATCGATATATGAATACACCAGAGTATATAATTCAAGCTGTATAGTTCGAAGAAATTTGTTTGAACTTCGGTGGAGAGGCTAAAGGCCACAGCCAACTAGCTGCCTGAAGATCGCCAGTGACTCCTCCCAAGAAGTCAAACGAGAGTTTTCAACCAGAAAGAACAAGTGCTAATTGATTTCTTTGTCGAGTCTAAGAAAATCCAAAAACAAGAAAGACGGACAGACAAACAACGATTCCTGAACTGTTGTGACAATCGCCAATCGTAATCAAAGGAAAATGTGGGATATTCTAGCATGAAAAGAAGGGGCAAAAGGAAGTGATCTTGCCGAGAAAAATTTGAGGAAAAATTCGAGGAGAGAACTGAAATCAAAAGGGCAGGAGGATGGGCTCAAATATTACATGGGATTTGGTTTTGGTGGTTGCACTCGCTCATCTTCGGTCGCAAACTGAGATATCTAGCTCGGGGAGAGGAGGGGGACAGAGAGAAAGAGAGAGATGGCAGAGATGATGATAAAGAACGAAGGAATGGTGCGAGATATATACATGAATGAATGAGAAGGAAGATACGGAGAAAGAGGAAGCTAATGGTTGCTAGTGCTTTGAAAGACAAGTCAGAACCGCCTGAGTTTGAATACAAGAAGCGAAGATAAAGTGAAAGACGTGACACGTGTTAATACTTAAAATTTTGATTAATATTTAGTTTAAAAAAATTAAAGAAGAGAAAAGGGTGGTCTACGCAGTCAATGAAGTCTTTAAAATAGGTGACATTCTAATCTTAGAGAGAGAGAGGAATGAAAAGTTGAAAAAAAAAAGGGAATAAAGTCAAATAGGTCTACTTATCCTCTCTCTGCCTGGTATTCTTGCGTGTGCAGGGGAGGGGCCACAAGACAAGCGAGAGAGGAAAGAGAGAATGAAAGGACAAAACACGACAAGACAAAAGAATGGCTGCTTTGCAGCTCTGCTTTAGTGGTGCGTTAACAAGAAAATTTAAAATGGGGGCAAAAAAGATATGCTTGGCATTCCGAAGGTGGGAAGTGCGACCCACGTCCGTCGGGCCGGATCCAAATTGGGCCGGCGTCCGGTCTGATCCGACCCGGATCCATTTTAAAAAATATAATATTGCTATTTTAATTTTATAAAATATATTTCTAAAAATATTAGAAAAATCCAAAAGTAATTTATGTTTTCCAAAAAAAACGAAAAAATGCCCAAAAATAGTTTTTAATCCCCATAATTGACAACAACCTAATCCCCAACGTTGTCTTTTGAATGAGTCAACCGTGGGACACACACCAAAATATCCTCTCGAATGTTGATAGAATTTAAAGAAAGCCCCAGCAGCAACAAGGGATCGAGTTTTGGCTGTTGGATCTTTGAAGAAGTTAGGTTCTCTTTAAGGGCGTGTTTAGTGACGTTTATGTTCAAAAATTGTTCCGAGAGAATAGAAATAAAAGAAAATTATTATGTTCGGGGAACAATTTTTTAACAAAAGAACGCGTTTAGGAAGTTCACAAAATTTCTGCTATCTATAATAGAAAAAACAGTAAAACACGTTTGCTAAACTTGTATAATTTTTTGTTTCTTTTAATTTTTTATATTTTTTATTTTTCCTTTTTTTAGTTTTTATTTTTTATGTTTTACTTTTTCTTCCTTTTGGCCGATCGCTGGCCTCGGCGATGGAAAAAAGATGTGCTTGTCATTTCAGACTTTTGTCAAAAGTCTATTTACTTTAAAAGTCTTTCCCACTCTAACGAGATCCAGACTGAAACTAAGTCTAGAACGAAGATATAATCGACTTAGGATTATTGATCTTACGACAATGATTCACTACGGATGTTATAGAGATTTGTCCTTAATATTTGACTTTCTGGCAAACAATCTCACTTATCTTTTATAAATATATTGATGGAATTAATGACGAAGTCCAAGGTATTCTTTTTGTTTAAAGAGCAATTATCCAATCACATCCACTTGGGAGGCACAGTTGGGGTGCTCTTTGAAATAAATACTTACATCAGACTACTTTAAAATCATCGAGATGGCAACTTAAGGGATCGAATCCAAACTCCACAAAATTTGGCACATGAAAGCTAGGTTGAGGAAGGGCTATGTTTTGACTAGGTAATGGGTTTCTTTGAGTGGTGAGAGATTTTGTTGTCAAGAGCGGATAACAAACAATTTAATTGCACGAACCAACTAAATGGGCCCATTTTTTTTTTGGTCGAAATTAACATTCATATTTATATTAGCAAAAATTACAGCCTAAAGCTAAAGCATCCATAGAAAGTACATCAAGAAGTACAAGCGGGAGGGTGAGAGAATAAGTTTAGGGTCGAAACATTGGTGCAATGGGCCTTGGCGGCCCCCAAGAACCGGTTCACTTCTCTCGGACAGTGCTGTAGGGTTAGGTCAAAGAAACAGGAGAGCAGTTGACCCGCCTCCTTAACGAGCGGCCGAAGCTCCCACCTGGGTGATCTATCATGACGCACAGCATCAATGAGAGTAAGGCAATCGGATTCAAGCACCAGTTTGGTATGTTGAAGCTCTTGTCGCAGCAGATGGTGGAGGGTAAGGGTGAGTGCGTTGATCTCCATTTCCAGCGCTGATTTCAACCTAAACGTGCAAGAAAAGCAGTCTGATAGTATACCTTGATGGTCTTTGCAAACACAGGCCATCGACCCCTCTATGTTGCCCGGTTGAAAGGTGCCATTGATATTGTACTTGAGAGTGTCGGAGGCTGGAGGTCACCACAGGTGCTCGGGATTGGGGAATTGAAGCCCTGATCGCGATTGGGTAACAACAGGGGATGTAAAAGCCTTAGTCTGAGCGACAACAGCTTCGACAACTCTTCGTGGATCTGGCTTTTTATTGCAGAACACAAAATCATTACGCATTCTCCAAATCTGCCAGAGAGTATTGGCAGTGAGCTCAAGCCTTGGTAAGTGCTTCGGTGTAGCTGCTCTGTCGGATAACCATTGATATATTCGATGGATGGACCGGGGGGGATTTGAATATTAATTTGTTGGTTGGCCCATACAGCGCGAGTCCACACACATTGGAAGAACAGATGCTCGATGGTTTCAGGACGCTGTTGTTGACACATATGACACCATGGATTTGAGGCTATATGTCGATGAAATAGGTTGGCTCTCGTCACAATGGCATTCTGACAAACAGCCCAAGTAAACATTCTGATTTTTGGTGCAGTGTTCATTGACCAGATTCGTCGCCATAGAAGTTTGGGATTCTGATAGGATGATGATGCGTTATGATTGTTGTGCTTGCTTGCTATTTGAAGTCGATTGTGGTAGCAGCTCTTAACTATATATTCGCCATCTTTCGTTGCTGTCCAAATGATGTGATCTGCAATGGGTAGGGGTCTGATATGTATGTTATGGACTTGATCTGTAATGTCTTCTCCAAATAGAGGGAGGAGCATAGATTGGTTCCAAGATTGGTGGGTCGAATCAATAAGATTCGCCACCAACAATGGATCCTCTTTGTTGTTAGGTCCATAGAGAATGCCCATAGGTAACCAACAGTCGTCTCTTATTCTGATATCTTCACCATTACCCACTGACCAATGTAGATGAGGAAGAATAGCATCCCTACCAAGTAGAAGACTCTTCCATCCCCATGATGATCGAGATGTTGAATTTATGGAGAGGAAAGTACGTGTAGGGAAATACTAACCTTTAAATAGTTGACGCCATAAAGCCAAGGGCTGTTGAAATAATCGCCATGCCTGTTTGCCGAGCATAGCTTCATTAAAAGCTATGAGATCACGAAATCCTAAGCCACCGTTATCTTTGCTTGCTTTCAAAAGTTCCCATCTTTGCCAATGAGTACCCATCTTATTCCGATCAATTTTCCACCAGAATCTTGCAATGCTTTTCTCCATAGATTTACAGATTGACATAGGAATCTTAAAAATAGACATAGCGTAATGTGGTAGTGCCTGTACGACAGATTTAATGAGTACTTCCTTACCTCCTTTGGATATTAACTTACCCTTCCAGCCCTCCAACTTGGCATGTACTCGTTAGTATCCAAGAGAACATCTCCCTCTTTGATTGACCCCAGTCTGATGGTAATCCCAGATATTTACCACATCTTGTCAACACAGGTATTCTAAGCTGGCCCAACATATTGTCTTGCAATCTAGGGGGACATTAGTTGCTAAAAATAATTCCGGACTTGTTTCGATTCACAACCTGACCTGTTGCCAGACAATATTGGTTTAAAATATCAGCAAGGTTATGACATTCCCGAATAGTCCCGTCTAGAAAGAAGATTGTATCATCAGCGAAAAATAGATGGGACAGGGTTGGACACCATCGATTGAACTTAATACCTTTAATGTGTCCCATACTGACAGCTTGATTGATTAAGGTCGATAATACATTTGCCATCAAAATAAACAAATATGGAGATAAAGGATCATCTTGTTGGAGGCCTCACAAAGGAGAAAAGAAAGGAAGGAGCTTGCCATTAAATTTGACACTCAAGGAAGTAGTAGAAACACATTGCATAATCCATCGAACCCATATAAGATGGAAGCCTAATTTCAAAAGGTAGTCATGTAGGAAATCCCACTCAATTCTATCATACGCCTTTTGCATGTCTATTTTTAGGATTGCATTCAATTTTCTCTTTCTCTTCCTAGTCTTGAATTGGTGAAGAACCTCTTGAACGATCAAAATATTATCTTGTATCTATCGTCCACTGACAAAAGCTGACTGTTCCTTTGATATTAGATAATTCAACCAATGTTTAAGACGGTTGGCAAGCACCTTTGAGATCATTTTATAGGCAAAGTTACATAGGCTAATGGGGCGATATTGCTCTAGTTTCTCTGGATGAGGTGTCTTAGGAATCAAAGTAAGAAAGGTCTAATTGATACTTGGAGGCATCTGGCTTGTCATAAAGAAATGCTGAACTTGAAGCAATAGATCATCTTTAATAACATCCCAGTGACTTTGATAAAATAAGCCACCTAGTCCATCAGGGCCCGGGGCCTTATTTGTCCCTAACTAGAATGTGGCCTGTTTGACCTCTTCAATAGTAACCATTGCAATCAAATGAGCATTCATTTCAGTACTTACAATCTGCTGACATTGGGCAAGGATAGGACTGTAATCTCGCGACCTCTGAGACGTATATAACTTCGAAAAGAAAGTTGTCATCATACCTTGTAGGGTGCTAGGGTCACGAATCCACTGCTAGTTCTCATCTTGTAATATAGTAATGCGATTCCTATATCTTCTTTGAAGTGTGGATGCATGAAAGAACCTAGTATTCTTGTCCCCCCATTTTAGCCATTGCATTCGTGATCTCATAGCCTAGTACTGCTATTCCTTCTGCCAAGTCCTTGTAATTTCTTCTCTGAGTTTGGATGCTTCCTCTCTATGATAATTTAAGTGTTGTTGGTTGGTCAGATCTTGTAACTGGTGTTGTAGGGTAACTACTCTGGCGTGTCCATTTGAGAACTTAGTGCGACTCCATGTAGAGAGAGCTATGCTAACATGCTTTAACTTTGAAAGAAAAATCGGATGATTGGGATTAATAGAATTCCCTGCAGTAGAAATGATCTCCCGACATTCAGCATCATCATTCTAATAGGCTTCATAAAGAAAAGGCTTAGTATACCTTTTGAACGGCACTGAAGTCTGGATGATCAATGGAGTATGGTCAGATCCCACTGTTGGTAGCGCTAGTACATCTGCCCCTGGGAATAGAATGCGCCAATCCATCAAACATAATGCCCGATCCAATTGTTCCTTGACAATCTCTTCCCCCTCTCTATGATTCATCCGGGTGAATTTACAGCCCTTGCTATCTATCTTCATAAGCTCACAGTCATCAAGAATAGCACGAAAGGACATCATGTGAGTAAAATCCGCAGGTCTCTTACCAAGCTTTTCCCATGGATAAAGGATTTCGTTAAAATCCCCAACACACAACCAAGGGAAACTATTCATCCTAAAAAACCCCCTAAGTTCTTCCCATAAAACCCGTGGTTGGTTATAATTAGAAGGAGCATGAATGCAGCTTAGATGAATGGTTCTATCTTCCTGCACTAATCTACAAGTCATATCAAACATATATTGCAAAGAGCGAATCACTTGAATAGATACTTGATCATTCCACATCACTGATAAGCTGCCTGCTATACCAACTGGGTTAGGTATATATGAATGCTGAAACTGTAAGTAGCGTTGAATCTGGTGAAGCTTTGATTCAGGGTTCTTCGTTTCCATTAAGAAAGCTACATCAGGCTTTTCTTTGGCTGTCATGGCCTTTAGAGTCTGGACTGTCAGGGGATTGCCCAAACCCTAACAGTTCCAACTAATAATCTTCATTTGTTGGTTGGTGGTTGTTTAGGGCCATCCACATGTTTGATACGACGTCTTCTGATTGAACTGCCTTATTTTGTGGCATATAGAAAGTATGCCAATACGGACTATGCTCTCTTACCTCAGCCCTTAGCCATTGACCATAGGCCATTTTTCCTTTACCTTCTAGTTTTCCGTCATCAAAAGGTATGTCCTTACAGTACGTCACATAATGTCCCAACTTTCCACACGAATAGCAGACGTGCGAGAGTCTTTCGTAGCGGAAATCTAGCCAAATAAGCTTACCCTCAATTCGGATGAGTTTGCCTGTCTTTAGAGGTTCTTGTAAGAGCAATTCCACCCGAGCCCGCCCAGGTCTGGATGAGGTTCCATCCTTTGTATCAAGTCGGACTTCCACAACCTGCCCCAAGTGTTGTATTGCCCTGGTGATCATTGATTATGTACTCCATTCTAGAGGTAGTCCGTATACTTGAACCCACCAAAAGGTGCACATAGAAAAATCATAGCAGTGCAAGGGAGTGTTTGGGATCCATGGCTTAAGAATAACCAAATGATTAGAGAATAACCAAGGTCCCCTGTCCAGCACTTTCTGTTTGTCAGCTTGAGACTTGAACTGGATCACGTATATACCCGCCTCTCACTGTGAGATATCGACTTGGTCAATGCGCCATACACACTTTAGTGTGCTTTGGAGAGCTGGGAAGTTAATGCACGGATTTGATAAAATGTATCCTATTAATGTAATTCGACATTCAGCCAACTTTTTAGGTGGAGATTCTTCATCCCAGTCTTCTATGAGCTGCTTGGTAGTAAGGCGGCCTAGCCTATTGCAGAGGGCGGATAGACGCGAAGAGTTGACATGTGTATCCGACACCAAAAATATGCCCAGAACACAAGTGGAACCATAAACCAGTACTACAAGCCGTAAACCAGGAGAACACTACTATCAGTAGATAAGGTAATGCCCGCCAATTCAAGCCAATTGTCCATAATCCGTGTCTAATATTCAGTCTTGCCCTAAGCTGATGACTCTTAAACTAAATGATACTCAAAATTGAATACCTGGTATCTTCTGTCTTGCAAAAATCGATAAAGCACCAGTCCAATTACAGAGGGGGAACTTCCAGAACATGCAGGTAGCTAAGCGCAACATCGAGGACATGAAGCAGTGAAACCAACAGAAATCCAAGGCTAGATGAGTTGATTCTGAGTAATTCGGTAAACCTGAGAATAACCAAGGTCCCTCAGCAATCTGAAGATGATACTTGTTACGGAAGGACTCGCTCAATTACAGGAAGAAATGGAGTGGTATGCGAAGTAACCCTTCACTTCGGACAGGGATGTGGCAATCGTCATGGGAAAGAGAAAGGAATCATCGAGAGAATTTCGGGGATGAAATAGAATGGGGATGAAACAGAATGGGGATTAGAAGAAATTAGGGTTTGTAAAAACTACCATAAAGGTAGAGAAGAGACTCTGCATTTCGAGAGGGTTTTACGTACATCCATCCACATGTTTGATACGCAATCAAATGGGCCCATTTTGATTTTGGATAAATGAGACATTAAGATTAGATAGTTCGTCTTCACAAGAGTAGTGCATGTGCACTCTAGGTTGCCAAGGTTGTTGACACCTAAATTTTGACTAATCATTTAATAATTAATTGCATAAAAATATTAGGGATTAATCTTTAACCCTTAGAAAAAAATAGTAAAATTGCATTTCATGTAGTCACATTTGCATCGGTACCAAAAGGCAACAAGAAGCATGGGCTCGCGATCGAAGGGATGGTCTCTCTCCATTGGTCTGAGCACACAAAAGAGCGAAAGTCAAAAAAGGAGGAAGGAAGTTCTTGCACGTCCGTTGTCTCTCCCTCATTAATGCATGCGCATGCACGCACAAATTCGGCGGACGTGCGGATTCTAGAGGAACCCTTAGAGAAGCAAAATGAGCCCATGATATATTATATAATATGCTCTCTCTCAAGTGTGGGTTATCAAGAGAAGCAACGAGAAATTTGCTGAAGGATGAAGCAAATAATAAACAAGAAAAGTCAAAAGTTGCGGCAATCCTATAGAAGGGAGGGACAAGTAGCCGTATAAGAAGCCCCAAGCATGCAGAAGAAAGAAGAATCCATGAACGTGCATTTTTCTTCCCCTCATTAATGCATGCACATGCACACATGAATGGGGGACGTGAAAATTCTGCGGATGCCTGCAAGAAGATGGGCTAACCTTTTTATAATTTTTTCCTTGCTGGTCTGGAGAAGAAAGAAAGAGGTCTGGAGAATAAAGAAAGCAAAGTTCAACTTGGATTTTGAAAAAGTTGCGGCTGGATCTTTTCACACCAAAGTCGGCTATCTTCAAGAGGTAGTGGAACGCTTATAAATAAGACCACGGGAGGAGTGCGATGAGGGAGGAGGCGAGAGAACACAAAAAATCCATGAAAAAGGCCCGCAGAGAGACATACAGACGAGTGAAAAAAAAAGAGATTAAGAGAGATAGAGTCTCGTTAGAAAAAAAGGGGAGAAGGGGGAGAACGAAAAAAATTCTCTTGAGAAGATTGTGAGAGCTATTTAAAAAAAAAAAAAAAGACTCCTGTGGAGACACACGAGTTGAGAGAAAGGAGGGAATTAAAAAGGAGAGACTCTCGTAGAAAGAAGAAAATATGGAGTCAGGGGAGGAGATTAAAAAGAAGAAGAGAAAAAGCAGAGAGAGAGAGAGACTGCAGAGAGTGAGACGTGAGAGAGAGACAGAGACAAGAAGTGACCGAACAGCAAAAAAAGAAAAAAAGAAAAAAAGAGGAAAAGACCCCTACTGTTCATCTTCTTCGGAGGTTCCTTGGCCGCTCGGCTGCCCCCCTGCGCCGATCGACCCGCTTCCACTCCGCCCCCCTACGACGGCCAGCTCTGCTTCTGCTCCGGTCCCCTGCTGCGACGACCACCGCCGCCCACTTCGCCCCTAGCCGCGACGAAGCTTCCGCTCCTACGCCGTTCGACCTCAGCAGCAAAACTGTTGCTGTCTGCCTAGCCGCACCACCAGTCACCACCACTCCGCCGGCCATCCCCTGTGCTCGCACCACCCACGTGCTCGCACCTCCGTTCGTCGCAGGAGCTCCGAACGCCGTCGCCGTCTCCGCTCCTCTTCTCGTCCGTGACCGCGCCTCAGCCTGATCATCGTCACTGCTGCCTCCGAGCACACGACGCCACGAGCGCCCGCCTCTACGGCTGCAGCCCGCACCGCCGGCCGCCCCCGTGCGAGCACCACCCCGAGCTCGCGCCGCCCCTCGTCGCTCCTGTTGGGGTCGCAACAACCCGACAGCTCCAACCGCTCGAAGCTCTGTCGCCGTCGTCCTTGTGCCCCCTGAAGCCGCTGTTGCCCGACGCCACTGCACTTCACCCTCCGCCCGCTGGACGCCGTATCACTGACCACCGTCGTCACCGCGTTTGCGACCACCTGACGCCGCGTCACCGCCCAGACGCCCGCAAGCTGCAGCGCCCGTCGCTGCACCCTACCCGTTGCCGCACCTCCCCTCGCCCGTCGCCGCGCCTACTCCGTCTTCGCCTGGCCCGAGCTGCGCGCTGCTGCTCTGCCGAGTCCACCAGCTCTCCTTCCTGAGTTGCTGCGCCTGAGCTGCCCCGACAAAGCTCGCGACGAGCTTGACCAGAAGCTGCTGTTGCGTTGCGACCGCCACCGCCCGACACCGCGAGCACCCCTCATTGCGCCCCAGCTCATTCGTCGCAGCACTACCGTCCCTGCTGTTGCCGCGCCCCTGCTCCCGCGCCTCTGCCCGTGTCCCACACCAGCAACGCCGCCCGCCTGCACTGCCCTGGCGTCAAGTCCCAGCCCTACGAGCCATATTTAGAGCCCTGGCGATCTTGTTGCAGCTGTAACGTGCCTCTGAGTCCGAGCTGTCATTCCCCGACGTGAGCCATATCCATACGGCCTGTTAAGCCATCCGCGGAATCCCCGGCAATAACGGCTAAACTGAGAAGTTGCAGTACCGGCGAATCAGCGTTCTTCTGAAGTCCACCAACGTAGAGAAAGGGGGGCAGATAAAGAGCGAATAAAAAAGGGAATAAAAGACCACTTTCCTTTTCTTTGCAGGACATTCACGTGGGCTGGTGAAGTCCTGTAGCTAGGCTTTCAACGAGGACTTTCCTTCGTCGTAAATTTTGTGTTGCAGGTCATCCCTTGTCTTTTGGAGAAAGACGTTTCCTGCTCGAACCAAACACTGCAGCTTATCCCAAGCCCCCGTAGAGCCTCTGGCGAGCAACTGAATCGCAGGTCCCAAGCTTCGTGGCTGTGTAATCGCTGCCGTTCGTGAGTCCCTTGTTGCCGGTCCCGTTTCGGAAACAAATCATCTAAACTAGGTAGTTTTCTTGAGCCAAATTTCATCTCGATATTTTGTTATATAAATTGGATAACAGAATTCTAATATCAAGATGCTTTACCCAATAGCATTGATGATGGTAAAAATCACTATAATTACTAATTTGATCCGTAAGATTTCGGGTCATTTTTTTTAATTATGTTGATTTTGATGATATTTTGGCTCGAAATCATTATAATTATTAAGTTGATCTGAGAGACTTGGATCAATTTTCTAATTATTTTGATTTTCATGACTGTTATGATGTTTGGGGTTAAAATAATTGTTAATTTAATCCGTGAGACGACGGATTATTTTTTCAATTATTTGAATCATTCATTTGATGAATATCCTCAATGGTAGAATATAATGCTTATATTTGATAAATACTCGTTTTGGAAAACATTAAAAAAAAAAAAAAAATAGATTGCGTGACAAATTAGGATATTTTCTTAAATAGGATAGGGTCACATGTTTCTAGTTAGATTTTTTTAATATTAGATTGCATGTCACGGCTACTTAATTAAGATGAGTTTCCAAATTAAAATGGGATTTAATCTAAATTATTTCCTAACTTGAGTAGGATAACTTGTCGGGTTTTGTAGTCAATTTTCAGTAATTATTTCGAATTTCAATAAAAAATTACAAAAAAAAATCATGCACATGTCATGTAGGATTAGGTTCATGAATGCCTGTCATCTAGTAATTGTTGCTAGGTTCATTTAGAAATTGCTCGTCATTAGAATTATGTCATTTCGTTAATTTAGATTGCATATTTAATTGTTGCATTTACTTAATTTTGAATTTCATGAAAAATACAAAAAAATTAGAATAAATCAATTTCATGCTTCAGGATAGGCGCATGCTTATTTATGTCATATAATTTAGGACATATTGCCATGTCATATCATTTCATGTTAGATTAGAAGCATTGCATTGCATAGAACATGATTTTCATTAAATAAGTGAAAACAAAAATTAAGTAATTGCGTGTTAATTAGAATCATATCTAGGACTGTTAATGTGAATTCTGATTTAACGTTGCAGATGCTTTCGTTGCCATGAGGTAAGTCTTGCAATTTATTCACTGCTTTATCTGGGTGTTAAATTGGTGGTTTGTGCACCTGTATGATCACATCACATGATAGGGAAAGTAAATTAAAATCAATTCAAGTTGCCTGCAAAACATTTTTTTGAAAATAAAAGAGAAATGTACCGAAAGGTCGTCAGAGAAATCTAGCGTAACCAAGTCCCCGAACTCACAATCTCGATTCGTAGAAGTGAAGTAATTCTCTAATTACTTTACTTGGGTTTCTAATCGACCAACCAAAAATAGATTAGTGGCGACTCCAGGATAAAAATCATTTGCATATAAAGAACTTAAACCCTAAGTTGCGAATTGGTATGGGCTTGGGAGAGCTCGAGTTAAGTCTAGGCTTAGCAATCCATTAGCCGAACCCTTAGGTGATCAAACCCGCTTTGGGGAGGTCGCGACAAAGGTCATACTTAACAAGATCGAATTTATGCAATTTGTTGATCTCCCACGATAAGCTTTGGCGAAAAAGACGCCAGTGAGCGCCAGTGAGAAGAACCTTTCGAAATTTACATGCACGCCTGAATCAAAGCTCTTCCTCGGGATTACCATTTCCCATTAAAAGGTCAACTGGAAAGCTCTTCGTCGAATTGTACAAGTACCAAATGTTTTTAAACTCCATAATTGCTTCTCATTTTAACGTCCACGGTGAGGCTTTTACATTGCACGTGACCATGCCTTTTGACTTATCAGCATCACCTGGTGATCCACTCTCTCATTAAAGAGAATTAACTTATAAATGTGCAACAGACTTAATTAAAGAGAATTAAGGGAAGAGAAGAGTGGACACGAAATTTAAAGTGGTTCGGTTTAGATTAAGCCTAATATCCACTCTCTCATGCCGACGGCTTACTAGCTAGATTCCTCTATGGGATCAATAAGAAATTACAACTTGTGAGTGTAAACACTCAGCGATAAATCACACTATCTACTAAGACACTCTTTTTGTATTTTCTCTATTGATCACAATTTGAAACACTAATAGGCAAAGGCAAGTAATTGAGAACAGCTTTAGACTTTGGAATTTCATATTCACATCCCTATTCTTCTTGAACGAATGACTTCCTTAAATACACATCCAAGATACACTAGCCGTTAGTCAATCACCGGAGGAATTTTGTCCAATCTACCCATTGGACAAAATGCTTCAAAAAAAACTTGTGGCCGTTAAAGACAATGATGGAATTTCCACTTGATTCTAGCTGTCCATACAAACAAAATCTTAGTTTTCATAAGTGATACTTCCTCATCCGAAACTTATCTTTAAGATTGATTTTGTCAATTTGTGATTGACTCGATCAAAATATTTATATATAGAAAGAGAAATCATTTGCCAAGAAAATAGTTGTTGATTAGTTTGTAAAATAGTTTCATTCCGGAACCGAGTCACAACTTTAATAAATCAAGTATTGAACTTTTCCTTGTTCTGGCCAAGACACGCTCTAGACTCGTTAGAGTAGGATATGCTTTTGAGATAGAATAGACTTTGACAAAAATCTTCAATAGTACCTTAGTAACAATTTATACCAAAACTTGTTCTAATATAAGCGTTAGAAGCAGAAAGTTTTGTCACTTTCCAAATCTGGTGGGAGTGTTCTCAACAATCTCATTTTTGATGGTGATGAAACTTTCATGAAGATTTAAACACTAAGTTTATTTGAACCTACAAAACAATTAGACATCGCACAACTATAGAATTTAGGCCAAGTGAGTAAGCAGGCATTTTACTAATATCAACCCATAAGTTTGCAGATACACAAAAGCACACACATAAAAGGAAACTTGCAAAGGAAATCTGCAAAGTCTCCCCCTTTTTGTCAGCATAAAGAGGGTCTTAGAAGAGTCTGCAGATCAAAACATAAACATCAAACCAAGTATAAGATCACACCAAGTTTAAAACTACATCAAGGCGATCCTTTCCGGGAAAACGCTAGGAACTTATACCCTGCATCTCGCAGCAACATTTCAACGCACAGCATCTGGTGAAGAAAAGAAGAAGAGCAATTAGGACCAATGAATGTAGATAAAAATGTAGAAACAAAAAGAGTGTGACATTGCGAGATGATTACTTACAGGACACGCAATACGGTGCTGGCGCCGCCCCTAGTCTTGGTCTCGATTGGGACGGCATTCTGCGCAGGCTGTTGGCCATCCCTTATGGGATAGCCTGGCGGTGGAGGCGCCACGTATGCCATAGTTGACACCGGTGGTGGGTACGCCGCTGCACAAAATATCGCGTACTGTCATCACAAGTCATCGATATATGAATACACAAGAGTATATAATTCAAGCTGTATAGTTCGAAGAAATTTGTTTGAACTTCGGTGGAGAGGCTAAAGGCCACAGCCAACTAGCTGTCTGAAGATCGCCAGTGACTCCTCCGAAGAAGTCAAACCAGAGTTTTCAACCAGAAAGAACAAGTGCTAATTGATTTCTTTGTCGAGTCTAAGAAAATCCAAAAACAAGAAAGACGGACAGACAAACAACGATTCCTGAACTGTTGTGACAATCGCCAATCGTAATCAAAGGAAAATGTGGGATATTCTAGCATGAAAAGAAGGGGCAAAAGGAAGTGATCTTGCCGAGAAAAATTTGAGGAAAAATTCGAGGGAGAGAACTGAAATCAAAAGGGCAGGAGGATGGGCTCAAATATTACATGGGATTTGGTTTTGGTGGTTGCACTCGCTCATCTTCGGTCGCAAACTGAGATATCTAGCTCGGGGAGAGGAGGGGGGGACAGAGAGAAAGAGAGAGAGATGGCAGAGATGATGATAAAGAGCGAAGGAATGGTGCGAGATATATACATGAATGAATGAGAAGGAAGATACGGAGAAAGAGCAAGCTAATGGTTGCTAGTGCTTTGAAAGACAAGTCAGAACCGCCCGGGTTTGAATACAAGAAGAGAAGATAAAGTGAAAGACGTGAAGTGTTAATGGTTAAAATTTTGATTAATATTTGAGAAAAAAATTAAAGAAAGAGCAAGAAAAGTGCTTTGAAAGACAAGTCAGAACCGCCAGTTTCAATGAAGTCTTTAAAAAGGTGACATTCAATCTTAAAATTTGAGAGAGGAATGAAAAGTTGAAAAAAAAAAGAGGAAATAAAGTCAAATAGGTCTACTTATCCTCTCTCTGCGTGTGCAGGGGGGAGGGGCCACAAGACAAGCGAGAGAGGGAAGAGAGAATGAAAGGACAAAACACGACAAGACAAAAGAATGGCTGCTTTGCAGCTCTGCTTTAGTAGTGCGTTAACAAGAAAATTTAAAATGGGGGCATAAAAGATATGCTTGACATTCCGAAGGTGGGAAGTGCGACCGACGTCCGTCGGGCCGGATCCAAATTGGGCTGACGTCCGGTCTGATCCGACACAGATCCATTTTTAAAAATATAATATTGCTATTTTAATTTTATAAAATATATTTCTAAAAATATTAGAAAAATCCAAAAGTAATTTATGTTTTCCAAAAAAAACGAAAAAAATGCCCAAAAAATAGTTTTTAATCCCCATAATTGACAACAACCTAATCCCCAACGTTGTCTTTTGAATGAGTCAATTGTGGGACACACACCAAAATATCCTCTGGAATGTTGATAGAATTTAAAGAAAGCCCCAGCAGCAACAAGGGCTCGAGTTTTGGCTGTTGGATCTTTGAAGAAGTTAGGTTCTCTTTAAGGGCGTGTTTGGTGACATTTATGTTCAAAAATTGTTCAGGAGAACAGAAATAAAAAGGAAAATATTTCTGTTCCGGGTAACAATTTTTGAACAAAAGAACACGTTTAGGAAGTTCACAAAATTTCTGTGATCTATAATAGAAAAAGAATAGAAACACGTTTGCTAAACTTGTATAATTTTTTTTTGTTTCTTTTAATTTTTTAATATTTTTATTTTTCCTTTTTTTAGTTTTTATTTTTTATTTTTACTTTTTCTTCCTTTTGGCCGATCGCTGGCCTCGACGATGGAAAAAAGATATGCTTGTCATTTCAGACTTTTGCCAAAAGTCTATTTACTTTAAAAGTCTTTCCCACTCTAACGAGATCCAGATTGAAACCAAGTCTAGAACGAAGATATAATTAGACTTAGGATTATTGATCTTATGACAATGATTCACTACGGATGTTATAGAGATTTATCCTTAATATTTGACTTTATGGCAAACAATCTCACTTACCTTTTACAAATATATTGATGGACTCAATCACGAAGTCCAAGGTATTCTTTTTGTTTAAAGAGCAATTATCCAATCACATCCACTTGGGATGCACGGTTGGGGTGCTCTTTGAAATAAATATTTACGTCGGACTACTTTAAAATCATCGAGATGGCAACTGAAGGGATCAAATCCAAACTCCACAAAATTTGGCACATGAAAGCTAGTTTGAGGAAGGGCTATGTTTTGACTAGGTAATGGGTTTCTTTGAGCGCTGAGAGATTTTGTTGTCAAGAGCGGATAACAAACAATTTAACTGCACGAACCAACAAAATGGGCCCATTTTTTTTTTGGTCGAAATTAACATTCGTATTTATATTAGCAGAAATTACAGCCTAAAGCTAAAGCATCCATAGAAAGTATATCAAGAAGTACAGCAGGAGGGTGAGAGAACAAGTTTAGGGTCGAAACATTGGTGCGATGGGCCTTGGCGGCCTAGTCAGCAACCCGGTTCGCTTCTCTCGGACAGTGCTGCAGGGTTAGGTGAAAGAAACGGGAGAGCAGTTGACCCGCCTCCTCAACGAACGGCCGAAGCTCCCACCTGGGTGATCTATCATGACGCACATCATCAAGGAGAGTAAGGCAATCGGATTCAAGCACCAGTTTGGTATGTTGAAGCTCTTGTCGTAGCAGATGGTGGAGGGTAAGTGCGAGTGCATTGATCTCCATTTCCAGCGCTGGTTTCGACCTAAACGTGCAAGAAAAGCAGTCTTATAGCCTACCTCGATGGTCTCTGCAAACACAAGCCATCGACCCCTCTATGTTGCCCGGTTGAAAGGTGTCATCGATATTGTACTTGAGAGTGTCGAAGGCTGGAGGTCACCACAGGTGCTCGGGATTGAGGAATTGAAGCCCTGATCACGATTGGGTAACAACAGGGGATGTAAAAGCCTTAGTTTGAGCGACAACAGCTTCGACAACTCTTTGTGGATCTGGCTTTTTATTGCAGAACACAAAATCGTTACACATTCTCCAAATCTGCCAGAGAGTATTGGCAGTGAGCTCAAGCCCTGGTTCGACAACTCTTCGGTGTAGCTGCTCTATCGGATAACCATTAATCTATTCAATGGATGGACCGGGGGAGATTTGAATATTAATTTGTTGGTTTGCCCATACAGCGCGAGTCCACACACATTGGAAGAACAGATGCTCAATGGTTTTAGGACGCTATTGTTGACACAGATGACACCATGGATTCGAGGCTATATGTCGATGAAATAGGTTGGCTCTCGTCACAATGGCATTCTGACAAAAAGCCCAGGTAAATATTATGATTTTTGGTGCAGTGTTCATTGACCAAATTTGTCGCCATAGAAGTTTGGGATTCTGATAGGATGATAATGCGTTAAGATTGTTGTGCTTGCTTGCTGTTTGAAGTCGATTGTGGTAGCAGCTCTTAACTATATATTCGCCATCTTTCGTTGCTGTCCAAATGATGCGATCTGCAATGGGTAAGGGTCTGATATGAATGTTATGGACTTGATCTGTAATGTCTTCTTCAAATAGAGGGAGGAGCATAGAATTGTTCCAAGATTGGTGGGTTGAATCAATAAGATCCGCCACCAACAATGGATCCTATTTGTTGTTAGGTCCATAGAGAATGCCCATAGGTAACCAACGGTTGTCTCTTATTCTGATATCTTCACCATTACCCACTGACCAACGTAGATGAGGAAGAATAGCATCCCTACCAAGTAGAAGACTCTTCCATCTTCATTTGTTGGTTGGTGGCTGTTTAGGGCCATCCACATGTTTGATACGACGTCTTTTGATTGAACTGCCTTATTTTGTGGCGTATAGAAAGTATGCCAATACGGACTATGCTCTCTTACCTCAGCCCTTAGCCATTGACCATAGGCCATTTTTCCTTTACCTTCTAGTTTTGCGTCATCAAAAGGTATGTCCTCAGAGTAGGTCGCATAATGTCCCAACTTTCCACACGAATAGCTGACGTGCGAGAGTCTTTCGTAGCGGAAATCTAGCCAAAGAAGCTTACCCTCGATTCGGATGAGTTTGCCTGTCTTTAGAGGTTCTTGTAAGAGCAATTCCACCAGAGCCCGCCCAGGTCTGGATGAGGTTCCGTCCTTTGTATCAAGTCGGACTTCCACAACCTGCCCCCAAATGCTGTACTGCCCCGGTGATTATTGATTTTGTACTCCATTCTAAAGGTAGTCTGTATACTTGAACCCAAAAGGCGCACATAGAAAAATCATAGCAGTGCAAGGGAGTGTTTGGGATCCATGGCTTAAGAATAACCAAATGACGAGAGAATAACCAAGGTCCCCCGTCCAGCACTTTCTCAGCTTGAGACTTGAACTGGATCATGTATATACCCGCCTCTCCCTGTGAGATATCGACTTGGTCAATGCGCCATACACATTTTAGTGTGCTTTGGAGAGCTGGGAAGTTAATGGACGGATTTGATATAATGTATCCTATTAATGTAAGTCGACATTCAGCCAACCTTTTAGGTGGAGATTCTTCATCCCAGTCTTCTATGAGCTGTTCGGTAGTAAGGCGGCCTAGCCTATTGCAGAGGGCGGATAGACGCGAAGAGTTGACATGTGTATCCGACACCAAAAATATGCCCAGAACACAAGTGGAAGCATAAATCAGCACTACAAGCCGTAAACCAGGAGAACACTACTATCAGTACATAAGGTAATGCCCGCCAATTCAAGCCAATTGTCCATAATCCGCGTCTAATATTCAGTCTTGCCCTAAGCTGATGACTCTTAAACTAAATGATACTCAAAATTGAATACCTGGTATCTTCTGTCTTACAAAAATCGATAAAGCACCAGTCCAATTACAGAGGGGGAACTTCCAGAACATGCAGGTAGCTAAGCGCAAATCGAGGACATGCAGCAGTGAAACCAACAGAAATCCAAGGCTAGATGAGTTGATTCTGAGTAATTCGGTAAACCTGAGAATAACCAAGGTCCCTCAGCAATCTGAAGATGATACTTGTTACGGAAGGACTCGCTCAATTACAGGAAGAAATGGAGCGGTATGCGAAGTAACCCTTCACTTCGGACAGGGATGTGGCAATCGTCATGGGAAAGAGAAAGGAACCATCGAGAGGGTTTGTAAAAACTACCATAAAGGTAGAGGAGAGACTCTGCATTTCGAGAGGGTTTTACGTATATCCATCCACATGTTTCATACGCAATCAAATGGGCCCATTTTGATTTTGGATAAATGAGACATTAAGATTAGATAGTTCGTCTTCACAAGAATAGTGCATGTGCACTCTGGGTTGCCAAGGTCATACTTAACAAGATCGAGTTTATGCAATTTGTTGATCTCCCACGATAAGCTTTGGCGAAAAAGACGCCAGTGAGAAGAACCTTTCGAAATTTACATGCACGCCTGAATCAAAGCTCTTCCTCGGGATTACCATTTCCCTTTAAAAGGTCAACTGGAAAGCTCTTCGTAGAATTGTTCAAGTACCAAATGTTTTTAAACTCCATAATTGCTTCTCATTTTAACGTCCACGGTGAGGCTTTTACATTGCACGTGACCATGCCTTTTGACTTATCAGCATCACCCGGTGATCCACTCTCATTAAAGAGAATTAACTTATAAATGTGCTAGTCACCAGACTTTTGCAATAACTTATAAATGTGCAACAGACTTAATTAAAGAGAATTAAGGGAAGAAAAGAGTGGACACGAAATTTAAAGTGGTTCGGTTTAGATTAAGCATAATATCCACTCTCTCAAGCCGACAGCTTACTAGCTAGATTCCTCTATGGGATCAATAAGAAATTACAACTTGTGAGTGTAAACACTCAGCGATAAATCACACTATCTCACTAAGACGCTCTTTTTGTATTTTCTCTATTGATCACAATTTGAAACACTAATAGGCAAAGGCAAGTAATTGAGAACAGCTTTAGACTTTGGAATTTCATATTCACATCCCTAGTCTTCTTAAACGAATGACTTCCTTAAATACTCATCCAAGATACACTAGCCGTTAGTCAATCACCGGAGGAATTTTGTCCAATCTATCCATTGGACAGAATGCTTCAAAAATAACTTGTGGCCGTTAAAGACAATGATGGAATTTCCACTCGATTCTAGTTGTCCATACAAACAAAATCTTAGTTTTCATAAGTGATACTCCCTCATCTGAAACTTATCTTTAGGATTGATTTTGTCAATTTGTGATTGACTTGATCAAAATATTTATATATAGAAAGAGAAATCATTTGCCAAGAAAATAGTTGTTGATTAGTTTGTAAAATAGTTTCATTCTGGAACCGAGTCACAACTTTGATAAATCAAGTATTGAACTTTTGCTTGTTCTGGCCAAGACACGCTCTAGACTCGTTAGAGTAGGATATGCTTTTGAGATAGAATAGACTTTGACAAAAATCTTCAATAGTACCTTAGTAACAACTTATACCAAAACTTGTTCTAATATAAGCGTTAGAAGCAGAAAATTTTGTCAATTTCCAGATCTGGTGGGAGTGTTCTCAACAATTTCATTTTTGATGGTGATGAAACTTTCATGAAGATTTAAACACTAAGTTTATTTGAACCTACAAAACAATTAGACATCGCACAACTATAGAATTTAGGGCAAGTGAGTAAGCAGGCATTTTACCATTATCAACCCATGAGTTTACAAATACACAAAAGCACACACATAAAAGGAAATTTGCAAAGGAAATCTGCAAAGTCTCCCCCTTTTTGTCAGCATAAAGAGGGTCTTAGAAGAGTCTGCAGATCGAAACATAAACATCAAACCAAGTATAAGACCACACCAAGTTTAAAACTACATCAAGGCGATCCTTTTCCGGGAAAATGCTAGGAACTTATCCCTGCATCTGGCCGCAACATTCCAACCCACAGCGTCTGGTGAAGAAAAGAAGAAGAGCAATTAGGACCAATGAATGTAGATAAAAATGTAGAAACAAAAGAGTGTGACATTGCGAGGTGATTACTTACAGGAAATTCAATAAGGTGCAGGCGCGGCCCCTAGTCTTGGTCTCGATTGGGACGGCATTCTGCGCAGGCTGTTGGCCATCCCTTATGGGATAGCCTGGCGGTGGAGGCGCCACGTATGCCATAGTTGACACCGGTGGTGGGTACGCCACTGCACAAAATATCGCATACTGTCATCACAAGTCATCGATATATGAATACACAAGAGTATATAATTCAAGCTGTATAGTTCGAAGAAATTTGTTTGAACTTCGGTGGAGAGGCTAAAGGCCACAGCCAACTAGCTGCCTGAAGATCGCCAGTGACTCCTCCCAAGAAGTCAAACGAGAGTTTTCAACCAGAAAGAACAAGTGCTAATTGATTTCTTTGTCGAGTCTAAGAAAATCCAAAAACAAGAAAGACGGACAGACAAACAACGATTCCTGAACTGTTGTGACAATCGCCAATCGTAAGCAAAGGAAAATGTAGGATATTCTAGCATGAAAAGAAGGGGCAAAAGGAAGTGATCTTGCCGAGAAAAATTGAGGAAAAATTCGAGGGAGAGAACTGAAATCAAAAGGGCAGGAGGATGGGCTCAAATATTACATGGATTTGGTTTTGGTGGTTGCACTCGCTCATCTTCGGTCGCAAACTGAGATATCTAGCTCGGGGAGAGGAGAGATGATGGGGGGGACAGAGAGAAAGAGAGAGAGATGGCAGAGATGATGATAAAGAGCGAAGGAATGGTGCGAGATATATACATGAATGAATGAGAAGGAAGATACGGAGAAAGAGGAAGCTAATGGTTGCTAGTGCTTTGAAAGACAAGTCAGAACCGCCTGAGTTTGAATACAAGAAGCGAAGATCAAGTGAAAGACGTGACAGGTGAAAATACTTAAAATTTTGATTAATATTTAGTTTAAAAAATGAAAGAAGAGAAAAGGGTGGTCTACGCAGTCAATGAAGTCTTTAAAATAGGTGACATTGAGAGAGAGAGAGAGAGAGAGGAATGAAAAGTTGAAAAAAAAAAAAAAAAAAAAAAGGACAAAACAAGCGAGAGAGGGAAGAGAGAATGAAAGGACAAAACACGACAAGACAAAAGAATGGCTGCTTTGCAGCTCTGCTTTAGTAGTGCGTTAACAAGAAAATTTAAAATGGGGGCAAAAAAGATATGCTTGACATTCCGAAGGTGGGAAGTGCGACCCACGTCCGTCGGGCCGGATCCAAATTGGATCGGCGTCGGTCTGATCCGACCCGGATCCATTTTTAAAAATATAATATTGCTATTTTAATTTTATAAAATATATTTCTAAAAATATTAGAAAAATCCAAAAGTAATTTATGTTTTCCAAAAAAATAAAAAAAAGCGGCAAACGATAGTTTTTAATCCCATAATTGACAACAACCTAATGCCCAACGTTGTCTTTTGAATGAGTCAACCGTGGGACACAAACCAAAATATCCTCTCGAATGTTGATAGAATTTAATGAAAGCCCCAGCAACAACAAGGGCTCGAGTTTTGGCTATTGGATCTTTGGAGAAGTTAGGTTCTCTTTAAGGGCGTGTTTGGTAACGTTTATGTTCAAAAATTGTTCCTGAGAACAGGAATAAAAGAAAATTATTTCGATTCTGAGGAACAATTTTTGAACAAAAGAACGCATTTAGGATGTTCACAAAATTTCTGCGACCTATATTAGAAAAATAACATAAACACGTTTGCTAAACTTGTATAATTTTTTTTTTTCTTTTAATTTTTTTAACAATTTTATTTTATTTTTCCTTTTTTTATTTTTATTTTTATTTTTTACTTTTTCTTCCTTTTGGCCGGTCACCGGCCTTGCGATGGAAAAAAAGATATGCTTGTCATTTCATACTCTTGTCAAAAGTCTATTTACTTCATAAGTCTTTCCCACTCTAACAAGATCCAGACTGAAATCTAGTCTAGAATGAAGATATAATCAAACTTAGGATTATTGATCTTACGACAAGGATTCAGTACGAACGTTATGGAGATTTATCCTTAATATTTGACTTTCTGGCAAAGAATCTCACTTACCTTTTATAAATACATTGATGGAATCAATCAAGAAATCCAATGTATTTTTTTTTGTTTAAGAGCGATTTCCCAATCACATCCACTTGGGAGGCACGGTTGGGGTGCTCTTTGAAATAAATATTTACGTCGAACTACTTTAAAATCATCGAGATGGCAACTTAAGGGATCGAATCCAAAATCCACAAAATTTGGCACATGAAAGCTAGGTTGAGGAAGGGCTATGTTTTGACTAGGTAATGGGTTTCTTTGAGTGTGAGGATTTTGTTGTCAAGAGCGGATAACAAACAACTTAATTGCATGAACCAACTAAATGGGGCCATTTCTTTTTGTTCGAAATTAACATTCGTATTTATATTAGTGGAAATTGCAGCCTGAAGCTAAAGCATCAATAGAAAGTACATCAAGAAGTACAACAGGAGGGTGAGAGAACCAGTTTTGGGCCGAAACATTGGTGTCGATGGGCCTTGGTGGCCCAATCAGCAACCCGGTTCGCTTCTCTCGAGATAGTGCTGCAGGGTTAGGTCAGAGAAACAAGAGAGCAGTTGACCCGCCTCCTCAATGAGTAGCCGAAGCTCCCACCTGGGTGATCTATCATGACGCATAGCATCAACAAGAGTAAGGCAATCGGATTCAAGTGCTAGTTTAATATGTTGAAGCTCTTGTCGCAGTAGATGGTGGAGGGTAAGGGTGAGTGCGTCGATCTCCATTTCCAACGCTGATTTCGACCTAAACGTGCAAGAAAAGCAGTTTGATAACCTACCTCGATGGTCTCAACAAACACAGGCCATCAACCCCTCTGTGATACCCGGTTGAAAGGCGCCATCAATATTGTACTTGAGAGTGTCGGAGGCTGGAGGTCACCACAGGTGCTTGGGATTGAGGAATTGAAGCCCTGATCATGATTGGGTAACAGTAGGGGATGTAAAAGCCTTAGTATGAGTGACAACCACTTCGACAACTCTTCGTGGATCTAGCTTTTTATTGTAGAACACAAAATCGTTACGCATTCTCCAAATCTCCTAGAGTATTGGCAGTGAGCTCAAGCCCTGGTAAGTGCTTTGGTGTAGCTGCTCTGTTGGATAACCATTGATCTATTCGATGGATGGACCAGGGGGAGATTTAAATATTAATTTGTTGGTTTGCCCATACAACGCGAGTCCACACACATTGGAAGAACAGATGCTCGATGGTTTCAAGACGCTGTTGTTGACACAGATGACACCAAGGATTCGAGGCTATATGTCGATGAAATAGGTTGGCTCTCGTCGCAATGGCATTATGACAAACAACCCAAGTAAATATTCTGATTTTTGGTGCAGTGTTCATCGACTAGATTCGTCGCCATAGAAGTTTGGGATTTTGATAGGATGATGATGTGTTATGATTGTTGTGCTTGCTTGCTGTTTGAAGTCGATTGTGGTAGCAGCTCTTAATTATATATTCGCCATCTTTCATTGCTATCCAAATGATGCGATCTGCAATGGGTAGGGGTCTGATATGTATGTTAAGGACTTGATCTGTAATGTCTTCTCCAAATAGAGGGAGGAGCATAGATTGGTTCCAAGATTGGTGGGTCGAATCAATAAGATCCGCCACCAACAATGGATCCTCTTTGTTGTTAAGTCCATAAAGAATGCCCATAGGTAACCAACGGTCGTCTCTTATTCTGATATCTTCACCGTTACCCATTGACCAACGTAGATGAGGAAGAATAGCATCCCTACCCAGTAGAAGACTCTTCCATCCCCATGATGATCGAGATGTTGAATTTATGGAGAGGAAAGTACGCGTTGGAAAATACAAACCTTTAAACAGTTGACGCCATAAGAATCTTAAAAATAGACATAGCGTAATGTGGTAGAGCATGTATGACAAATTTAATGAGTACATCATTACCTCCTTTGGATATTAACTTACCCTTCCAGCCCTCCAACTTGGCATGTAGTTGTGCTAGTATCCAAGAGAACATCTCCCTCTTTTATCGACCCCAGTCTTATGGTAATCCCAGATATTTACCACATCTTGTCAACATAGGTATTCTAAGCTAGCCCGACATATTGTCTTGCAATCTAGGGGGATAGTAGTTGCTGAAAATAATTCTAGACTTGTTTCGATTCACAACCTGACCTGTTGCCAGACAATACTGGTTTAAAATATCAGCAAGGTTCTGACATTCCCGAATAGTCCCGTCTAGAAAGAAGATTGCATCATCAGCGAAAAATAGATGGGATAGGGTTGGACACCATCGATTGAACTTAATACCTTTAATGTGTCCCATACTGACAACTTGATTGATTAAGGTCGATAATACATTTGCCATCAAAATAAACAAATATGGAGATAAAGGATCACCTTGTTGGAGGCCTCGCAAAGGAGAAAATAAAGGAAGGGGCTCGCCATTAAATTTGACACTCAAGGAAGTAGTAGAAACACATTGCATAATCCATCGAACCCATATAGGATGGAAGCCTAATTTCATAAGGTAGTCATGTAGGAAATCTCACTCAACTCTATCATACACCTTTTGCATGTCTATTTTCAGGATTGCATTGAATTTTCTCTTTCTCTTCCTAGTCTTGAATTGGTGAAGAACCTCTTGAACGATCAAAATATTATCTTGTATCTGTCATCCACTAACAAAAGCTGACTATTCCTTTGATATTAGAGAATTGAACAAATGTTTAAGACGGTTGGCAAGCACCTTTGAGATAATTTTATAGGCAAAGTTACATAGGCTGATGAGGTGATATAGCTCTAGTTTCTCTGGATGAGGTGTCTCAGGAATCAAAGTAAGAAAGGTCTGATTGATACTTGGAGGCATCTAGCTTGTCATAAAGAAATGCTGAACTTGAAGGAAGAGATCATCTTTAATAACATGCCAGTGACTTTGATAAAATAAGCCACCTAGTCCATCAGGGCCCGAGGCCTTATTTTTCCCTAACTGGAATGTAGCATGTTTGACCTCTTGAATAGCAACCATTGCAATCAAATGAGCATTCATTTCAGTACTTACAATCTGCTGACATTGGGCAAGGATAGGACCGTAATCTCGCGACCCCTGAGACGTATATAACGTCGAAAAGAAAGTTGTCGTCATACCTTGTAGGGTGCTAGGGTCACGAATCCACTGCTGGTTCTCATCTTGTAATATAGTAATGCGATTCCTATATCTTCTTTGAAATGTGGATGCATGAAAGAACCCAGTATTCTTGTCCCCCCATTTTAGCCATTGTATTTGAGATCTCATAGCCCAGTATTGCTCTTCCTTCTATCAAGTCCTTGTAATTTCTTCTTTGAGTTTGGATGCTTATTCTCTATGATAATTTAAGTGTTGTTGGTTGGTCAAATCTTGTAACTAGTGTTGTAGGGTAACTACTCTAGCGTGTCCATTTGAGAACTTTGTGCGACTCCATGTAGAGAGAGTTGTGCTGACATGCTTTAACTTTGAAAGAAAAATCGAATGATTGGGATGAATAGAATTCCATGCAATAGAAATGATCTCCCGACATTCAGCATCATCATTCCAATAGGCTTCATAAAGAAAAGTCTTAGTATACCTTTTGAACGGCGCTGAAGTCTGGATGATCAATGGATTATGGTCAAATCCCATTGCCGGTAGCGCTAGTACATCTGCCCTTGGGAATAGAATGCGCCAATCCATCCAACATAATGCCCAATCCAATCGTTCCTTGACAATCTCTTCCCCCTCTCTATGATTCATCTAGGTGAATTTACAGCCCTTGCTATCTATCTCCATAAGCTCACAATCATTAAGAGCAACATGAAAGGACAGCATGCGAGTAAAATCCGCAGGTGTCTTACCAAGCTTTTCCCATGGATAAAGGATTTCGTGAAAATCCCCAACACACAACCAAGGGAAACTGTTCATCCTACAAATCCCCCTAAGTTCTTCCCATAAAACCTGTGGTTGGTTATAATTATAAGGAGCATGAATGCAGGTTAGGCGAATGGTTCTATCTTCCTGCACTAATCTACAAGTCATATCAAACATATATTGTGAAGAGCGAATCACTTGAATAGATACCTGATCATTCCACATCACTGATAAACCGCCTGTTATATCAACTGGGTTAAGTATATATGAATGTTGAAACCATAAGTAGTGATGAATCTCGGTGAAACTTTGATTCAGGGTTCTTCGTTTCCATTAAGAAAGCTACATTAGGCTTTTCTTTGGCCGTCATGGCCTTTTGAGTCTGGACTGTTAGTGGATTGCCCAAACCTTGACAGTTCCAGCTAATAATCTTCATTTGTTGGTTGGTGGTTGTTTAGTGCCAGCTGTTGGAGAAATTTCCTAGAATATTTTAAAGCTGACAAAACGTTTCCATCAGTCTAGTCTGAAGATTTGCAGACTCTTCTATTCAAAGTCTAAAGATCTTCAGACTGACAAACTCAAGACTCAAAGTCTATTCTCATTGACAGTTTCTAGACCGTCGAAGAAGGGTTATCTAGAAATGGGTGTTTCATTAAGGATTTGACCTTATCGGCTGGAGAATATCTATTGGCTAGATATGTTATAACAGAATCTTTATTTGATTATGATTAAGGATCCGATGATTGGCGAAGTATACTTGGAAGGTTCTACTTATGGAAACCAAGATCCTAATTGTATGGGCGAGCAGGATTGATGGGCTATCGACATGTTGTTTTAATAGCTAGAATGATCTTCTAAATTGATTCCGTCCAATGGGTAGATTGGAGGAATTCCTTTGGTAAGTGCTAACGGGTATGATGTCATAAAAGATTATAAAAGGAAGACGTTCTAGTTATTCGAGTGTGTGTGCGATAGAATAATTCCAAAGTCTAAAGCTCTTTGTTCTTAGTCAATTCATTTGTTGAGTGAAATCTTATATGCAAAAGAGAGTTTATATTCTGAGAAACCTTGAGGAAGTGTGGTAGACTATCTACACTGTGGAATCAAGGAAAAGACTTGCTGTAACATCTCTTTTGTTCATAGTGAAATCCAACCGGTGGGCTGTCAGTGCGGAAGAGTGGACGTAGGCTTGAAATAAGCTGAACCACTATAAACCTTGTGTTGAATTTTCCCTTCCCTACTTTCTGCTTTACTTTGATCATATTTCGTCTTGTTAAAGAAGAACTTCCTTTCTATTGTCTACTTAGGATTGTTCTTATATTGCGAAGAATTATTTGCACCTATTCACCCCCCTTTAGGTGCTTGTACTAGCTATCTCAATTGGTATCAGAACCTGTGTACTCACTTTGTTTGAAGTGCTTTACTTTAGAGTTATAGATACATGGCTAGTATGTTAGCTCCAAGGCTAGTAGAAGGGCAAAGCAATACCAGACCGCCTTACTTTGATGGAAATGATTACAACATATGGAAAAACAAGATGAAGGTGTTCCTAAGATCAAAGGATCCTCTGGAATGGGATGTTGTTGACAAAGGAATCATTCCTAAAGTTGCACCTATCTCAGAGAGAGGAAAAGATATTGTTGAGTTTAATGAAATGACTCGGGAAGAGATAATCAAGAGACAAGCTCTTGATGCAAAAGTAATTTATTCTTTATATTGTGCATTGTCACCTACTGAATATAACAGAATATCTTCTTGTTCTATAGCTAAAGAAATCTGGGATAGATTACACATCACTTATGAAGGAACTGATCGAGTGAAAGAAACTCGAATCAACATTCTGCTCAGACAATATGAAGCATTCAAAATGAAAACTGGAGAATCTATCACTAACATGTTTAGTCGTTTTACAGAGATCGTGAATGGCCTTGAAAATCAAGGACAACCAATTTCCGATCCCATGAAAGTAAACAAGCTTCTGCGTGGACTCTCTAAGGATTAGAATCACATAAAGACCTCAATAAGGGAGACACAACGAATCATGCTACTTTCGGTTGATGAATTAGTTGGGACTCTTCAGTCTTATGAAGTAGAGCGAATCAACGAAGATGAAGATCCTAAAGGTAAGAAATCAATTGCATTAAAATCTAATGATGATTACGATGTCACGATTCTCAAGACGATATGGATGATGAAGAGCTTGCTCTCATGATAATAAGATTCAGAAAACTAAACATAAAAGGAAGAAGATTCAATCCAAAGAAACAGAGTTTTCAAAAGCAACAAACTAAGTCGTTGAGGATGATGAATCAAACAAAGATGTAGTTTGCTTTGAATGCAAGAAAAAAAAGGGACACATCAGACCCAACTGTCCTCTTCTGAGGAAGAAGAAAGGAAAATCTGAAAAGTATCGAAAGGCTTTTAAAGCAGAGACCTGGAGTGATACAGAGTGTGAATAAAGTGATGATGATTATGCCAATATATGTTTGATGGCACAATTGGATTCAGAAACAAACTCCGAGACAGAATCAGATTCAGACAGTGAATTTGAGGTAAGTAACTTTAAAATTCCTATTAAAGTTTCTAAATACATTGATGAGTTGTGTTTTAGTCTTAAGACTTCTCTTAAAATGATTTCCGAACTAAAAAGGAAAATTCTGCACTAAAACGACAAGAAAATGTTTTGAAAGAAAATGTAAAGGTTTTAGACAAAAATGTTTCTACCTTGAAAGAAAATGAAGGCAATCTTTCAAAAGAAAATACATTCTTGAAAAATGATATCTCAAATATTTCTAAAAGATTTTCTATAGGATCTGAGAAATTGGAAAAAATTCTTTCTGTTGAAAGACCTTATTTCAATAAATCTCGTTTGGGAATGTCTATGGAAACCATTCCTTTAATTGATTTTCCTAAAGTAAAGGAAAGAATTAAGCAAAGACCCACAAGAGATGCTTACAAAAATCATTTTAAAAAGATCTTTGTAAAACTAGTTGGTCGCAATGCTCTCAGATGTTCAAAGTGCAATAGTGCAGATCATTTTGAAAAAGAATGTCCTATGGTTTGGAATCCTGTTAAGAAAGTATGGGCAAAAACCGCATATAATACTAACACCAATGGACCCAAGAAAGTATGGGTACCAAAGAAAGTTTGAGTTTATTCTTTAAATGCAGGTCACTATCAAGAAAAAGGTAAAATGGTATATGGATAGTGGATGCTCAAGACATATGACGGGACATTAAAATTGTTTCGTAAAGCTTGTTCAAGTAAATGGTGGAAAAGTCTCATTTGGAGGAAACATCAAAGGAAGAATTGTGTGATTTGAAACCTCACAATAAGCAATATTTCCTTAGTGGAATGACTCAACTACAATCTGCTAAGTATTAGTCAGCTATGTGATACCGGTTTCAAAATCAACTTTCAAGAGGGAATATGTTCAGGAACTAGTAAAGAGTCTACTCAGTCATTCATGGGTCGAAGACATGGAAATATCTACCTCTTGGATGTGAAACCAAATGAATTGCAATGTGTAATCTCAATTCAAGACGAAGCGAACTTATGGCACAGAAAACTTGGGCACATCAATATGAAGCAGATAGCCAAAATTTCAGCAAAGAAGCTTGTTCGTGGTTTACCCAATCGATCATACCAAAAGTCTGATTTACGTACATCATGCATATTGGGAAAGCAAGTAAGAAATTCCTTTAAACCAATAAATCAAGTTTCCACTAATCGTGTACTGCAGCTTCTGCATATGGATCTCTTTGGACCAACCAGAACTCAAAGTATTTGAGGTAAGAAATATTGCCTAGTAAATGTGGATGACTACTCACGATTTACTTGGGTATATTTCCTGGCAAGTAAGTCTGAAACATTCTCTTACTTTGAAAAGTTTGCTAAAAAGGTTCAAAAAAAAAAAGGTATGTTATTTCAAGTATAAAAACAAACCATGGAGGTGAATTTAAAAATCAAGATTTTACAAAGTTTTGTGATGAATCTGGTTTTCAGCATTTGTTCTCCTCTCATTATACTCCAGAACAAAACGGAGTTGTGGAAAAAAAGAATAGGTCGCTTCAAGAAATGGCTAGAACTCTTTTAATTGAAAACAACATCTCTTCACGTTTTTGGGTTGAAGCAGTTTCTACAGCATGTTATATTATTAATAGAGTTTTTCTAAGACCAATTCTAGAAAAAAAAAAACCCCTTATGAGTTATTCAAAGAAAAGAAGCCTATTGTTTCATATTTTCATGTGTTCGGACGTAAATGCTTTATATTGAAAAATACAAATGATCGAGTTGGCAAGTTTGAAGAAAAATCAGATGAAGGCATCTTCCTTGGATATTCAACCACAAGCAAAGCATATAGAGTCTACAACAAGAAGACTCAATCTGTGGAGGAATCAATGAATGTCAAATTCCAAGATTCTACGCAAAACGAATCTATTCAGACTCATCTTGAAGAATCTGAATCTGCTCCAAACTTTACAAAGCCTAAATCTTAGGAAGCAACTCAAACTTCGAAAGACCAGCAACAAATGATTGTTGAAGATTCAAATGAAAAAAGTGATCATCAATCTAATAAATTAACCAGTAACTGGAAGCATAAGTCCAGTCATCCCAAAGATCTCATTATTGGCGACATTAATGAAGGAATTCGCACAAGATCCAAAAGGTGCGAAGAGTCTAGTGTTGTGGCTCTTATTTCTGAAATAGAACCCAAAAGCATAGAAGAAGCTTTATCTAATGAAAGTTGGATTGAAGCTATGCAAGAAGAACTCAGGCAATTAAGCATTAGTGATGTCTGGGAGTTGACTCCTAAACCGAAAGGTAAATCTATTATTGGAACTAAATGGGTTTTCAGGAACAAGATGAACGAGAAAAGAAAAGTCGTAAGAAACAAAGCAAGACTCATGGCCAAGGGATATACGCAAGAAGAAGGATAGACTATGACGAGACTTACGCACTAGTAGCAAGGTTAGAAGCAATTCAATTATTACTTGCTTTTGCTTGTTATAAGAATTTCAAGTTATTCCAAATGGACGTCAAAAGTGCTTTCCTAAATAGATTTATCCATGAGGAAGTCTATGTGGAACAACCACCGGGTTTGAAGACCCAAGGAAACCAGACTCAAGTATTCAGACTGAAAAAGGCCTTATATGGTTTAAAGCAAGCTCCTCGAGCCTGGTATAACAGGCTAGGTAAGTTTTTGATTCAAAATGGCTTTGTAAAAGGTAAATTAGACACTACTCTGTTTATCAAAACAGAAAACAAAAGTTTTCTGCTTGTTCAAATATATGTTGATGATATTATTTTTGGATCCTCTAATGAAAGCTTGTGCAAGAAATTCTCTAAGTCTATGCAGGATGAATTTGAAATGAGCATGATGGGTGAGTTAACCTTCTTTCTCGGGCTTCAAGTGAAACAATTGAAGGAATGAACTTTTATTCATCAAGAAAAATATGCAAATGATCTTGTCAAAAAGTTTAGACTGGAAAATTGCAAAAGACCGATATACCAATGTCAAGCTCTTTGAAAATAGACAAAGATGAAGGAGGAAAGAAAGTTGACCGGAAGCTATACAGGAGTATCATTGGTTCACTTCTTTATCTTACTACTTCTAGACCTAACATTCTATTTAGTGTTTGCATTTGTGCTAGATTTCAAGCAGGCCCAAAAGAATCTTATCTGAGTGCCGCAAAGCGTATTATCAAATACATTGCATCAACTTCAAGCATTGGTCTTTGGTATCCTAAAAATGGAGACTTTACTCTTCTCGGATATTCAGACGCAGACCTAGCCGGATGCAAAGTTGATAGAAAGAGCACATCGGGTACCTGTCAACTACTTGGAAGCAGGACAATATCTTGGTTTTCAAGGAAGCAAAGTACAGTAGCTCTTTCTACAGCAGAAGCGGAATATGTAGTTCTTGGAAGTTGTTGTTCACAAATTCCGTGGATAAAACAACAACTAAGAGACTTTGGAATTGAAGATTCACGCACGGAAATTAACTGTGACAACACCAGCGCAATCAATCTCACCAAAAATCCAATTCTTCACTCAAGAGCAAAGCATATAGAGATTTGACATCACTTCATTAGAAATCATGTTCAAAATGGAGAAGTTTGATTTAGTTTGTTGACTCAAAAACCAATTGGTGGATATATTTACAAAGCCTTTGAAGAAAAAAATCATTTTGAAATCATTTGTTCAAGACTCAACATCTTGAAGTTTGAAGAAGTTAAAGTCTAGAGACACCTAGACTCGGATGATCAAGGTTTTCTTTTGTAAGTTAGTTTCTTATGTCTTGATTCTCATCTCAAAATGTACGATTATTAACCATGGTTGATTATTGCTATATTTAATTGATGTGATTATTGCAATGTTTCCTTTTCGAAAATGGAGTTATTTTTTAAATGAAAATTATCTAATTTTTCGAAAAAGCGCAGTTATTTTTTAAAAGACATCTTTTTACTTTCTTTTATGACGTTCCGTATGCCTCTCTTTGACTGTTATATATACTATTGATTTCTCTTGTTTCACTCACAAAAACCCTAAGAGAGTACCGATCTTCCATTTCCGTCTTCTTCTCTTGTTTAATCTTCGAAAAGTTGTCATCTTTCTTGGGAAAACAAGCTTGGAATCTCTCAAAGACTGTGAAAAATGTCTTCCCAAAGAAAGTCTTCGAGGATCGCGAACAGGGGACTATAGCAAATGCGTGAAGGACCTACGCACTTCGATCTCACCGAAGAAGAAGAGTTTCCTAGTCAGCAGCAAAGCCCACAACATTCTCAGCAGCGTCTATCTTCTCCATCTAGACAACAGGAGGTTGCTTGACAAGAAAAGGAAGAAATATTTGAAGATGCAGAACCTGTAAGAGTCTATAAGCCTTCTTTTACCTACAAGCTTTATTGTGCTTTAAAAAGGGGAGGAACTCCTTTGAACTACATTGACGAATTTTTGAAAGAAAAATGGTACAGAAATGAAACATTCTTTCTACATACAATGGAGCGTTTGGGAATTGCTCTTGCTGGGTCAGCGGAGGAGGCATTCGCAAATATCCCAATCGATCCTCGTGTTGGAGGGCTGAATCAAATAGATGGGAATGATGATGACAAGTTGTACAGTCAGTTTCAACCGAGAATGGGTGTTGCAGCAAAAATTCGGGGAAAAAGGACAAATTTGTTTCGATTGGAGGAACAAAAGCATCTATACTCTAAGTTGTTGAAGTGTGGAGTAATAAACCCTAGAAGTGTAGACTTTGATTTCCTTGATGCTGTGAATGTTAAATTAAGGGAAAAATTCAGTCTTCTTCAACTTGAACAATTTTGTTCTGACTCTATAGAAGCCTATGCTGAACTCACTACTTATTTCTATTCAAATCTTAGTTTCTTGGATACGAATAAATTCTCTTTTAGTATTCGAGATCAGGACTATGTGGTGGATGTAGATATGTTGGCTGATGTGATTGGGGTTGGAAGAGGGAGATATCAACCCATTAGTGTGGCATCCCAAGATTCAAAGTCAAGCCATAAGATGTGTTAAAGTCCTTAATTAGGTGATAAAATTTCCAAAGGTTTATGCTTTAGTCATTAGTCTTTTAATTAGATGATTTGTGCATATGATTGTGAAAATTCAAATTTGATAGATTAATAAATTTCTGCTTGGCCATGTACTTTATAAAGTAAATTTCAATAAACAAAATGCCACAAGACTTTGGCCAAGATGAAAATTGAAATTTAAAAATATTTATAGAAGAAATTCCAAAAAAAGAAAAAGAGATGAACAAATTAATTTTGGAATGGGCCTTAGGCCCATTGGCCTAAGCTTAGTGGGCCGAATGGCCGGCCCAATAGAGGCCCAAAAAAGGGGCTGTCGCCGGCCCAAGAAGAGGAGGCCCAAGCCCAAAAGATCATAGGACAAGTGGCACAAGACTCTCATGCATTAGCTTAGGGGAGAAGGCCATGCATTGGCCTTGGTTAAGGCAAGTAATCATTATCAATCATGAGGATTTGGGTGTATAAGAAGGAAGAGAGAGAGAGGGTAGCCAGATTTCTCATTTGGCCGAGAGAGAGAGAGGGTGAGAGAGAGAGAGAGAGAGAGAGAGAGAGAGAGAGAGAGAGAGAGAGAGAGAGAGAGTGTGAGAAGGGAGAGCGGCCGAGAGGGAGGAGGAGCCGAGGAGGAGTCGTCCCCGTCCGACCGCCGTGTTCGCCGCCGTGTGCCGCCGAATCATGTAGTCTAGAGGAAAGTGGGAGTCCTCTAGCTTCTCTTGCATGCTTGTATGTTGTTTGCATGTTGAATCTTTGAGTGTTTAAGTGAGAAAAACCGAAGCATGGATGATGTATGTTGAATGGTATGGCTGTTTGTGTTCGGACTGTGTGAGTCAGAAACTTTTTTGAGCTTGCATGTGTGTTTAGAGGCCGATTTTGGCTTCGATTTCTCATGAGAGTTGTAGCTAACATCTTAAAATACAACATACTGAAATTTCGTGGAAAATGATGGAGATTTGAGGGGTTAAAGTCTCATCCTATGGAGACCTCAGATCTGGAGAGTTTTTACTGACCTCTTGCTGGATTCGTGGTTGCATGTTGGTTTTGTTGAGAATATCACTTATATTTCTTCATGAAAGTTGTAGTATACATCTCAAACTACAACATACTCAAATTTGAAGTGAAATGAACAAGTATAGCCTAGTAAATCAACTAGATCTTCAAGATGATGATTCTGGTGATGTATTCCGAGATACCCGAGACTTCATGGACATAGATGATGACTATACTCTGGTTATATGACTTAGATCTCTTCAATAAACTTGTAGATGATATCTTGATGTATAACATATCCAAATTTCAGAGAAAAAGAAAGAGAATAGGTAGGTGAAATCTCAATATTTCGGAGAAGTGTACACTGGACGATGCGGTAATGGATCCAGACTCTTCGTGAGACTGTATAAAATAATATAAAAACAATCTGGCTTGGAGTTCTTCATCAAAGTTTTATGAAAATGCCTTAGCTATAACTCTGTAAAATTTCGTAATTTGTGGAGGCCATATGGATATTTTAATCGAATTTCTTCGGAAACCGTGCATTCTGGTTTCATCCGAAAATTATATGATGTTTTGTGAAAATTGGGAAATTGTGTGAAATGCTATTTGGCCATGTATTTTGTATGAAATTATCATCCTATTGGGTTGTTTGATGATTGCTTGAATTTTTATAATTTTGGGAATTTATAGATATTGAATTTAATATTTAATAAAAAAAATTATATAACAATAAAATAAAATAAAATAAAATGGATTATTTTATTGGCCATAAATTCCATGTAGCATGTATAATGAGATATTGGTATATGTATGACATTGAATCGAGATGCATGTGTGAATCCTATGCCAAGTATGACTTGTTTAATGTCACGCCATATGCCATGTTAAATTGAGATCAAAATAATGGTAAATGTGGATACCGATAAGTGAGGAAGTGGTTGTGGTGGAGGATGAGGCCGGAATGTATAGAGATGCATTGCCGGATTTCCCTGGGAGATTCAGGATGCCCCGAATGTGCGGGGCCGAAAGCCCTGTCAGAGGTTTCTGCCCGAAGGGAATGCCTCGCGATACCAGGATTTGGGGTGCGGGATGCCCGGTCAGGGAGTGTAAATGCCGGAAGCCCTGTTGGAGGTTTCTTTCCGAAGGGAATGCCTCGTGATGCCGTTGGGATGCGAGATGCTCGGAATGTGGGGGCCGGATGCCGGTGGCACGGGAGGCTGAATGCCGGAAGCCTCGGAGGTCTTTGCCCGAGGGGATGATGAAATTGATGATTTGAGGAATGGGTGATGTGGTGATCAAATTGAAAGCTAAAAGTGGAAATTAAACCATAATATGATATGCATGATGATATGCATGATGATGATGATGATGATGATGATGATGATGATGATGATGATGATGATGATGATATGTGATGTGAAATAATGATGATCACCCATAATATGATATGCATGATGATATGCATGATGATGATGATATGTGATGTGAAATAATGATGATAACCCATGATATGATATGCATGATGATATGCATGACGATGATGATGATGATGATGATATGTGATGTGAAATAATGATGATCACCCATGATATGATATGCATGATGATATGCATTGTGATGATGATGATGATGATATATGATATGGCATGTGTAATGAGATGATGTCATGATGATGATGACATGTATGATGTAATGATGCCATGATGATGATGACATGTATGATATAATGATGACACACATATATGTGTTATAAATTGATATGATGATACATGATAGTATGCGCATGGCTTCAAGGTAAGTAACGCCTGCAATGTATGTATGATTTGCATGATGCATTGAGTTGTTATTGGATTCCTTATCTGCTGAGTGGTTGTACTCACCCCTTTGGGGACCAACATTTCAGATTAGCAATATGCTGCTTCCTACCGTCACGCGGGGTGCATTTTATGGGTTACCGTCCGACGTCGAGGTAGAGTGTGAGGAGTTCAGCTGTCCTTTCGTACCTGGACTCACCTACATACATGTGCGCTGTTTTGTCTCGTACGACATAGGCCTAGTTGGGGGCCCGATTGTCCAAGAGTTTGTTTCTGTCCACGTTCGCCGCGATGGGGGTGATGAGAGGGATGCTGCCACCGCCGCCGCCTGACGCACCGAACTGGGTGTGAGGCCTGTGCGTGACGAGTAGGGGCTGTTTTTTTTTTGGATAGTTAGCCGACACTTATGATGGGGGTTGTACACATGCGATGTAGAGGGTCGAGGATTCTTTTTTGAGGTTTTAGGCTAGACATGGCTAAGTCCTAGCTTTTCCTTTTTGTTGTACCGACCCAAAAGAAGTCTCATCTTAAAAATATATGTAAATAAAGTATCGTGGCTTGTTTATAAAATTATGGTGATTAGTGGTGTGTATTTGTATCATGGTTGGTAGGGGAAGAGACGGTGATGTTTTAATTTGCTTCCGCTAATGAGTCGCGCTAGACCGTTTTGTTTTTGTTTTTTTTTTTTTAATGTGTCTATGAATTAGGACACTTCTTCAAAAGAGAAAGGTAATAAGGTATAACATTGGCACTGGTGACAACCTGCGAAGGGTTCGGGGTGTCACAACCGCCCTTCTTTAGTATCAGAGCGAATGGTTATAGGTGGAGTGATAAGGAGCCTCATTTGGAAATTGAGGAACATGATGACAATACACACCATAGGATATAAAATGAAATAATTGAATAACGGGTGATGAGTATTCACTCGTAGATCCCTAGTAGTTTATTTTGAGTTGCATTTAGGTACCAGTAACATGTATATGTTACTTATGTAGTGATAGTAATTGCTTTGAGTCGAAGCAGTGAGTCTCAGATTATTCCTGAGGTAATGCTTGGAAATTGCAGGAAAGTCATGGTGCGAGCTGGAAGTGCTCATCCATCGAGGGCTGAAGCCTCGCCGCAAGGGCTGAACCCCGAATGGAAGATATCCCGAGCATTAGCCAATATTGGAAAACGATGGAAAGGCGGGGTAGCAACAGCCCAGAGCGAACCCCGTACTCAAGGACTAGTGGAGCAGTTTTTGAAGCTGAAGCCACTTAAGTTTAATGGAATGGGAAGTCCTGAAGAGGCGAAGCAATGGATTGATGGGATGGAACGAATTTTCCGGCTGTTGGACTGCACTAATGCTAAGAAAATAGTTTTAGCAGAGTACCAGTTGGAGGGAAATGCGAAGTTTTGGTGGAGAGCTTCGAATGACATAATCTTTCTACCAGGTACTGATGTTAATTGGGAGGAGTTTGTTAGGGCTTTCAATAGGAAGCATTTATCTGATTGTGCTAAGGATAGGAAGATTACTGAATTTGTTCAGCTAGAACAAAAAGGGTTGACAGTAGATCAGTATGAGGCTAGATTTTCTGAATTGTCTAGATATGCACCTAGATTGATTGAGGATCAGGAAGAGAAGGTTAAGAGATTCCTGAAAGGATTGAGGACTGACATTAGGAAGCAACTGGTGCCTTTGAACATAAGAGATTATAATGAGATTTATGAAATGGCGTAGTTAGTGGAGCAGGAGTTATTGAGAGAGTGGTCAGAGTTTAAGAAACCGTTGAATTTTAGTGATGTGAAAAAGGGTAAGAGACCTTATTCTAGTCAAAGTCAGACCTGGAATGTGAAGAAGAAAAGTAACTTTGGGAATTTTGGAGGGCCAAGGAGTGGTCTGAATATAGGGAAAGCACCTTATCAGCCTGGTATTTGTCAAAAGTGTAATGGACGCCATGGCCCAGGACCTTGTACTGGACAATTGAAATGTTTTGGTTGTGGACAAGTGGGTCATCTTAGGAGAAATTGCCCACAAGAGAGGTCGCAAGTGAGTGTTGGCTCGATGCGACAGGGGATATCGAGTCTTTGTTAGGTCAAACCCACAAGGAAATCCTCGAGACCACCCGCACAAGGAAGGGTGTATGCGATCACCCGGGAGGAAGCGGAAGCTTCCAAAAATGTTATCTCAGTACGATTCTTATTAATGGTGAAAAGGCATATGCATTGTTTGATACGGGTGCAACGCATTCGTTTGTGTCTGAAAGATATAGACGTTTGAATAAGATAGAAGTTATGCCTCTTGAGACGCCTCTGTGTTTCCACGCCTTTAAAGGATATGGTATTGTCTACGCTGGTGTGTGGAAATTGTAAGATATCAATGGGAGGAAAGGATATGGAAATAGATTTGGTTGTAATGGCTATGTATGATTTTGACGTTATTATAGGAATGGACTGGCTTCGTAAGTATCGGGCTAGAATGGATTGTTATAGAAGAGTGATTCAATTCGTTTTACTTGATCAGTCTAGTTGTGAATTTTTAGGAGGTCAGACCCATCTTCCTGTAGCACTTATATCGGCAGTAGAAGCCTGTAAGTTACTTGACAAAGGATGTCAAGGGTACCTAGCCATAGTTAGAGATTATGCAAGGGAGGAGCCTAATCTTGAGGAAGTTCGTGTAGTTAACGAATTTCAAGACGTATTTCCTGAGAAATTGCATGGATTGCCGCCAGAGCGGGAGATTGAATTTGAAATTGAATTAATGCCTGGAACGGGACCAATATCAAAAGCCCCATATAGGATGGCCTTAGTTGAATTGAAGGAGTTGAAAGTGCAACTGCAAGAATTGCTTGACAAAGGATTTATTAGACCAAGTGCTTCACCTTGGGGTGCACCGGTCTTGTTTGTGAAAAAGAAAGATGGATCGATGTGCTTGTGTATTGACTATAGGCAGTTGAATCAGGTGACCATTAAGAATAAGTATCCTTTGCCTAGAATTGATAACTTGTTTGACCAACTCCAGGGAAGTTCGGTCTTCTCTAAGATTGACTTGAGGTCGGGATACCATCGATTGAGAATTAAGAAAGAGGACATTCCTAAGACTGCATTCAGGACTCGTTATGGACACTATGAGTTCCTTGTTATGTCATTTGGATTGACGAATGCGCCGGCTGCATTTATGGATTTGATGAATATAATATTTCAGTCTTATTTAGACCAGTTTGTGATTGTTTTTATTGATGATATTCTGGTATACTCAAAAGGGCCTAAAGAGCATGAGCAACATTTGAGAATAGTTTTGCAGACCCTGAGAGAGCATAAGTTGTATGCCAAGTTTAGTAAATGTGAGTTCTTGTTGGACTAGATAATATTTCTAGGACATGTGGTGTCAGGAAAAGGAATTGCAGTAGACCCAGCAAAAGTTGAAATGGTAGTAAATTGGCCGAGACCAACGACACTCACTGAAATACGAAGTTTCTTAGGACTGTCTGGTTATTATAGAAGGTTCATTGAAGGATTTTCACGACTGGCAGGACCTTTAACTAAATTGACCCGAAAGAATGTGAAGTTTGAGTGGAATGAGGAATGTGAAAGGAGTTTTCAAGAGCTCAAAAGGAAATTGACTTCAGCTCCAATTTTGACTATACCTACTGGACCTGATGGTTTTACAGTGTATAGTGATGCATCTCACAAAGGATTAGGATGTGTGTTGATGCAGCATGGCAAGGTTGTAGCCTATGCATCTAAACAATTGAAACCCCATGAGCTGAATTATCCGACGCATGATCTAGAACTAGCAGCTATAGTGTTTGCCTTGAAGATATGGAGACACTATTTGTATGGGGAAAAGTTTGAGATTTATACGGATCATAAGAGTTTGAAGTGTTTGTTCTCACAAAAAGAGTTGAACATGAGACAAAGGAGATGGATGGAGTTGTTGAAGGACTATGATTGTGAGATAAGATATCATCCAGGGAAAGCGAATAGAGTAGCAGATGCTCTTAGTCGTAAGTCAGCTATGGAAATGACTAGTTTAAAGATGGCAGAATGGGAATTGTTAGAATCTGTAGCAAATTCAGAGTTTAAATTGGAAATGGATTGTCTTACTAGCATGCTTAGTGCATTAAGGATTGAGCCGGAGATTATCTAGAAAATTAAAATCCTTCAAGAATCTGACCTAGAGATTTTGAAAGTGAAAGATGCTGTATCTTTAGGGAAAAGATCAGAATTTAATGATGGAATAGTAAGATGTCAAGGACGACTTTGTGTTCCCGACAATGAGGAATTGAGGAAGGAAATTCTGTCGGAGGCACATAAGAGTAATTATAGTATCCACCCAGGTAGTACAAAGATGTACAAAAATTTGCGTCAACAATTTTGGTGGAATGGTATGAAGGCAGATACGGCTAAGTACATATCTCAATGTTTGACGTGCCAGCAAGTGAAAGCGGAGCATCGTAAACCCGCAGGACTCTTGAGACCATTAGACATTCCGAATGGAAATGGGAACATATAACGATGGACTTTGTGCAAGGATTGCCAAGGACATCAAGTAGTCATGACTCAATTTGGGTGATAGTGGATCGTTTGACTAAGTCGGCACATTTCTTAGTGATTCGCATGGACTACTCAATGGATAAGTATGCGGACATGTATGTAAGTCAAATGGTACGCTTACATGCTGTTCCAGTGACCATTACTTCAGATCGGGATTCGAGGTTTACTTCGAATTTTTGGAGAAGTCTTCAAGTTGCATTAGGGACTAAGCTTCAGTTTAGTACTGCTTTTCATCCCCAAACAGATGGTCAATCAGAAAGAGTAATCCAGATATTAGAGGATATGTTAAGGGCTTGTGTAATCGATTTCAAAGGAAATTGGGATGAAAGATTGCATTTGGTAGAGTTTGCCTATAATAATAGCTTTCAGAAAAGTATAGGCATGGCTCCTTATGAAGCATTATATGGAAGGAGATGTAGGACTCCTGTCTGTTGGAGTGAAGTAGGTGAAAGGAAGTTGACAGGACTTGAACTGGTACAAGTTACCACTAAGGCTGTTGAAATTATCGAGAGAGACTTAGAACGGCTCGGAGTAGACGAGAAGGCTACGCAGATAGGCGTAGAAGACCTTTGGAATTTAGTGTAGGAGACCATGTATTCCTTAAGGTATCTCCAATGAAAGGAATATCTCGATTCGGGATGAAGGGTAAGTTAAGCCCTAGATTTGTTGGACCTTTTGAAATACTCGAGAGGATAAGGGATGTAGCTTATTGTTTAGCGTTACCTCCTAAGTTAGAAAATCTGCACGATGTGTTTCATGTATCAATGTTGAGGAATTACCAGCCGGATCCTAGTCATATACTCGATCATGAAGCCATCAAAATGGATGAGAAAGTAAGGCACATTGAAGAGCTCTGTGCGGATAGTGGACCGAAAGGAGCAAATTCTTAGGACCAAGAAGATCCCATTGGTTAAGGTGTTATGGCGACATCATGATATGGAGGAAGCCACATGGGAAAGTGAGGATCAGATGAGGGAAAAGTACCCTTACTTATTCCAAGAACGTGCGAGTGGTGTTTGAATTTCGAGGACGAAATTCTCTAAGGAGGGGAGAATTGTGGCATCCCAAAATTCAAAGTCAAGCCATAAGGTGTGTTAAAGTCCTTAATTAGGTGATAAAATTTCCTAAGATTTATGTTTTAGCCATTAGTCTTTTAATTAGATGATTTGTGCATATGATTGTGAAAATTCAAATTTGATAGATTAATAAATTTCTGCTTGGCCATGTACTTTATAAAGTAAATTTCAATAAACAAAATGCCACAAGACTTTGGCCAAGATGAAAATTGAAATTTAAAAATATTTATAGAAGAAATTCCAAAAAAGAAAAAGAGATGAACAAATTAATTTTTGGAATGGGCCTTAGGCCCATTGGCCTAAGCTTAGTGGGCCGAATGGCCGGCCCAATAGAGGCCCAAAAAGGGGGCTGTCGCCGGCCCAAGAAGAGGAGGCCCAAGCCCAAAAGATCATAGGACAAGTGGCACAAGACTCTCATGCATTAGCTTAGGGGAGAAGGCCATGCATTGGCCTTGGTTAAGGCAAGTAATCATTATCAATCATGAGGATTTGGGTGTATAAGAAGGAAGAGAGAGAGAGGGTGGCCAGATTTCTCATTTGGCCGAGAGAGAGAGAGGGTGAGAGAGAGAGAGAGAGAGAGAGAGAGAGAGAGAGAGATCGTGCGAGAAGGGAGAGTGGCCGAGAGGGAGGAGGAGCCGAGGAGGAGTCGTCCCCGTCCGACCGCCGTGTTCGCCGCCGTGTGCCGCCGAATCGTGTAGTCTAGAGGCAAGTGGGAGTCCTCTAGCTTCTCTTGCATGCTTGTATGTTGTTTGCATGTTGAATCTTTGAGTGTTTAAGTGAGAAAAACCGAAGCATGGATGATGTATGTTGAATGGTATGGCTGTTTGTGTTCGGACCGTGTGAGTCAGAAACTTTTTTGAGCTTGCATGTGTGTTTAGAGTCCGATTTTGGCTTCGATTTCTCATGAGAGTTGTAGCTAACATCTTAAAATACAACATACTGAAATTTCGTGGAAAATGATGGAGATTTGAGGGGTTAAAGTCTCATCCTATGGAGACCTCAGATCTGGAGAGTTTTTACTGACCTCTTGCTGGATTCGTGGTTACATGTTGGTTTTTGTTGAGAATATCACTTAGCTTTATTCATGAAAGTTGTAGTAGACATCTTAAACTACAACATACTCAAATTTTAAGTGAAATGAAAAAGTATAGCCTAGTAAATCAACTAGATCTTCAAGACGATGATTCTGGTGATGTATTCCGAGATACCCGAGACTTCATGGACATAGATGATGACTATACTCTGGTTATATGACTTAGATATCTTCAATAAACTTGTAGAGGATATCTTGATGTATAACCTATCCAAATTTCAGAGAAAAAGAAAGAAAATAGGTAGGTGAAATCTCAATATTTCGGAGAAGTGTACACTGGACGATGCGGTAATGGATCCAGACTCTTCGTGAGACTGTATAAAATAATGTAAAAACAATCTGGCTTGGAGTTCTTCATGAAATTTGTACGAAACTGTCTTAGCTATAACTCTGTAAAATTTCGTAATTTTTGGAGGCCATATGGATATTTTAATCGAATTTCTTCAGAAACCATGCATTCTGGTTTCATCCGAAAATTATATGATGTTTTGTGAAAATTGGGAAATTGTGTGAAATGCTATTTGGCCATGTATTTTGTATGAAATTATCATCCTATTGGGTTGTTTAATGATTGCTTGAATTTTTATAATTTTGGGAATTTATAGATATTGAATTTAATATTTAATAAAAAAAAATTATATAACAATAAAATAAAATAAAATAAAATGGATTATTTTATTGGCCATAAATTCCATGTAGCATGTATAATGAGATATTGGTATATGTATGACATTGAATCGAGATGCATGTGTGAATCCTATGCCAAGTATGACTTGTTTAATGTCACGCCATATGCCATGTTAAATTGAGATCAAAATAATGGTAAATGTGGATAATGATAAGTGAGGAAGTGGTTGTGGTGGAGGATGAGGCCGGAATGTATAGAGATGCATTGCCGGATTTCCCTGGGAGATTCAGGATGCCCCGAATGTGGGGGGCCGGAAGCCCTGTCAAAAGTTTCTGCCCGAAGGGAATGCCTCGCGATACCAGGATTTGGGGTGCGAGATGCCCGGCCAGGGAGTGTAAATGCCGGAAGCCCTGTTGGAGGTTTCTTCCCGAAGGAAATGCCTCGTGATGCCAGTTGGGATGCGAGATGCTCGGAATGTGGGGGGGGCGGATGCCGGTGGCCTGGGAGGCTGAATGCCGGAAGCCTCGAAGGTCTTTGCCCGATGGGATGATGAAATTGATGATTTGAGGAATGGGTGATGTGGTGATCAAATTGAAAGCTAAAAGTGGAAATTAAACCATAATATGATATGCATGATGATGATGATGATGATGATGATGATGATGATGATATGTGATGTGAAATAATGATGATCACCCATAATATGATATGCATGATGATATGCATGATGATGATGATATGTGATGTGAAATAATGATGATAACCCATGATATGATATGCATGATGATATGCATGACGATGATGATGATGATGATGATATGTGATGTGAAATAATGATGATCACCCATGATATGATATGCATGATGATATGCATGGTGATGATGATGATGATGATATATGATATGGCATGTGTAATGAGATGATGTCATGATGATGATGACATGTATGATGTAATGATGACATGTATGATACAATGATGACACACATGTATGTGTTATAAATTGATATGATGATGCATGATAGTATGCGCATGGCTTCAAGGTAAGTAACGCCTGCAATGTATGTATGATTTGCATGATGCATTCAGTTGTTATTGGATTCCTTATCTGCTGAGTGGTTGTACTCACCCTTTTGGGGACCAACATTTCAGATTAGCAATATGCCGCTTCCTGCCGTCACGCGGGTTATGGGTTACCGTCCGACGTCGAGGTAGAGTGTGGGGAGTTTAGCTGTCCTTCCGTACCTGGACTCACCTACATACGTGTGCATTGTTTTGTCTCATACGACATAGGCCTGGCTGGGGGCCCGATTGTCCAAGAGTGTGTTTCTGTCCACGTTCGCCGCGATGGGGTGATGAGAAGGATGTTGCCACCGTCGCCGCCTGACGCACCGGACTGGGTGTGAGGCCTATGCGTGACGAGTAGGGGCTGTTTTTTTTTTTTTTTTTTGGATAGTTAGCCGACACTTATGATGGGGGTTGTACACATACGATGTAGAGGGTCGAGGATTCTTTTTTGAGGTTTTAGGCTGGACATGGCTGAGTCCTAGCTTTTCCTTTTTGTTGTACCGACCCAAAAGAAGTCCCATCTTAAAAATATATGTAAATAAAGTGTCGTGGCTTGTTTATAAAATTATGGTGATTAGTAGTGTGTATTTGTATCATGGTTGGTAGGGGAAGAGACGGTGATGTTTTAATTTACTTCCGCTAATGAGTCGCGCTGGGACCGTTTTGTTTTTAAAAAAAAAAATGTGTCTATGAATTAGGACACTTCTTCAAAAGAGAAAGGTAATAAGGTATAACATTGACGCTGGTGACGACCTGCGATGGGTTCGAGGTGTGACAATTAGTGTGTCTATTGCTCGTACTACGTTGGAACTTGTTAAGGATAGAAGGACAGAGGGAAAGGTTTTCTACTCAAGGATGAGTGCATTCAACATTCTGATTCACAAGATTATGATTAATTGCCTCAGACCAAAATCTACTTCAAAGACTGATGTTTCAAACTCAGAGGCAAAGCTGATGTATGCCATCAATGCTGGGAAAAAGTTTTCTCTTCCACATACTATTATGTTCCACATGTACAGGGCAGTGGTGAAGGACAAGGGTCAACTTCCTTATCCATGTCTTGTGACAAAGTTATTTAGACATTTGAATATTCAGCCTTCACGAATTCTCTGTGTTCGATTGTGCGATCAAATGGTGGTGGGACTGAAAATGGTCTTTAAAATGCGTCTGAAGGAACTCAACAAGGAGTTGGAGAAATTCAAGGGGAAAACCCCTGTTAAGTCTCATCAAGTCTCTTCGGCTGCAAAGAGAAAAGGAAAGGAGCCCATGATAGCTCCATCCAAGAAAAGAAGAGCTCTCATCGTTGAGGATGAAGATGATGAGGAAGACATCACCATTTTTGCTATGGCATTGAAGAACTTGAGTCATTCTGTTCCATAATCAATGGAGAGAAAAGAAAAGGACACAGATGAGATAGAATAGAGGACTGAAGAAAGAGAAAATTTGGAAGCAGAGGAGAAAGAAGCAGAGGAAAGACAATCATAGGAGAGAGAAGTAGAAGAAGGAGATGAAGAGGAGGAAAGAATTGAAGAAGAAGAAGAAGAGAGAGGGGATCAAGCGGAAACAGAACATGAGGAACACTCTTCTCCACTTGAAGACATGGAAACAAGGGGAGACCGTGAGAAAAGAGGATTGTCCTCATATCCTGCTACTAGTGAGGGAGCCAGTCACTCTCTAGTAGATTCAGAAGATATCTATGCCTCTCAATTTCCTGAAGAGGGACATGATGTTTCATCGCTCATTCTGCGTGAACATGCTGATTTGCCATCGTCTGTCTTTACTCCATCAGATCGAGCAAAAGCCAGTACGCAGACTGAAAATTCAGCAGACTTTCGCAAAATTCTTGATGTTCTCTTGGAAATGCGGGGTCAGATATATGCTCTGGGATGCGAAGTTCAGAATCTACAGAATGTGGGTCAAGCTTCTTCAGTCTCTTTAAATGATCAGATTCAAGCCCTTTCTTTTCAAATTCAGGCAAATGCTAAGGGTGATGATGTGGCACAACTGAAGGAGGACTTGAAAAAGCTAGAAGGCATTGTCCAGTCAATGGGAGATTTCCAGCTTGTTCGTGTTCCCAAGCATTCTTGAATCCATTCTCTTTTCATCTCAACCTTTTTTTTTATGACAAAAAGGGGGAGAGATGCAATATTTGAAACTTTGAACTTAAATTTTGTTGAACTTTGGTTTGTTTTCATTATGACTTGACTTGAATGTCTGGATGTGGACTGAATTTAGGATTTGGATTTGATTGCTTATATTAAGTACTATTGATATCTTATGAATGGCTTTATTCACATGCAAGACTAGCCTATTTTATGTGGATGCAGATTCTAGTGTTTTTATTAAGCCATTTATCTTTATAAGATATCCATATTTGCTTGAGTAATATTTTGCAGGTCAAAGTTATTCAAATCTGTAAGAAAGTTTTGTCACCATAAAAAATGGGGAGATTGTTGGAGAAATCTTCCTGAAATATTTTGAAGCCGACAAAACGTTTCCATCGATCTAATCTGAAGATTTGTAGACTCTTCTATTCAAAGTCTGAAGACCTTCGCACTGCCAGACTCAAGACTCAAAGTCTATTCTCATTGACAGTTTCTAGACCGTCGAAGAAAGGTTATCCAGAAATGGGTGTTTCATTAAGGATTTGACCTTATCGACTGGAGAAGATCTCTTGGCTGAATATGTTATAACGGAATCTTTTATTTGATTATGATTAAGGATTATAATGATTTAACAATTAAAATACTATCAAAATGCCCAAAAAGTAATATAATTGAAAAAATGATCCGACATCTTACGGATCAAATTAATAATTACAATAATTTTGGACAAAACCCCTACGGTTAATGCCTACAATATTCAAAAATCAACTTCCAATGTTCCAATTTATACAATAATAACAGAATTTTAAAAAAACTAAAATAACATAAAATAGAAGAAAAATAAAAATAACAAAAACCACCTAAAGGGAGGCTTGGAAAGGGCAAGAGTGTGTGGTACCCTGGCGTAGGGTGGCCGGTGTGACATCCCGATTTTTCCAATTCTATTTTCAATAAATTGATACGGGCATTTCGTTGGCACGCATATAGTTCTTTTTCTTGAGTTGGCCACTCATGTGGAAACTAGTCTATCGGGGAAAGTCGTTAAGAGTTCTAATGCATCGACTCGAGAATTTGACCAGGAAGCGACATTTCGACCGAGCTAGTCTGCAAGGGTCATTACGGCACGATTAAAATCGATTAGAGATCGGAGATAGGTCGACTCGACAGAGGCATGTGATCAAGCATGGGTGATTCCACCAGATTGCACAATTCTTGTCGATCGACACTGGACCGACTTTTCTGTTGATTGGGTACCTGTGTTCGTATTTGAAACCTAGAGATTTCCCCGACAACCGAATGTCGCCAATGTTTCAAAGATGTACATTGTGGCTTGAGATGATCAACCACAGTCAAATGCATGAAAATCTCTAAAGGCTACCCGGTAGGTTAGGCCGCACTAGTATCGTGCCAAAGTGAAATTAACCGTGGAATTGAGATCGAATTCAGAAATTGGAAGTCGGGGTGTGTCACAAACCATTTCAAGATCATTGAATCATCTTTGGGAAGATTTTTCATGCAAGCCGAGCTTTTCAGCAATTAAATCAGAAAATGGCTAATTTGGCTTGAGAAATTAGTAGACCCGCTTTTGGTCGTACTTTTGGGACTCAAGTTGGTTCTATGGACAAGTGAAGATGTGAATTGAAGTGTGGTGACATTGGATTAATTTTATGAGAGTCAATTTAACTCAATTGGAAGAGAATTGAATGGAATTGGAGAAATTAGCGTACAAGAATTGGACCCCAGCGGAAAATGAAATTTGCAACCATTGGAAGAGGTTGTGGAGGATTGGGTGAGTGGAGTGTGATGTCACCCATGATGTCATGGTGGTGGGCCATTGTGTGGGATTAAAAGAAAGAGAAAAAGAGAAAAGAAAAAGGGTCCCATCTCTCTCTCTTCCTTCTCTCTCCACCCTCTCCCAACCGTGCGACTCCTTCAGCCCTCTCCATCTTCATCTTCTTCCTCGAAGCCCGAAACCGCAGAGGAGAAGCTGCTCGTCGCCGGGAGCAGCAGCGCCGCCCGTCGCCGTCCGCCGTCCTTGCACGCCACCGCCGCTCGCTCACCTCCGTCTCTCTCTCCATCTTGCATCGTCGAAGCCTTCTCTCCTCCATCTCCGGTTCCTGCTTGAAGACCCAGCAGCGAACCAGAGAAGCCCTGTCCGTCGCCGTTGCCCCTGCTCACCGGAGCCTCCCGTCCGGCCTCCCCTTCGCCGTCGCAAGCAGACGAAGCCAGCAACCGTGCGCCTGCTCGTCCCTGCTGTTCCGCGAGTCCAGCAGCGATTCCAGATCTGGGGAAGCTCAGCCGGAGCCGTCCAGCCCATCTCCGGCCACCATGAAGCCTCGCCTAGGTTCGGTTCAGCTCCTCCGCCCGTTCCCGACCCCAACCAGCCCCGGATCTGCTCATTTTCGGCCCCAACCAGCAGCGAGCAGAGAGTTGGAAAATGGGTATGCAGAGGACGTTTGGCTCGTTTTGGCCGCCTTCCCGAGCCCGGATGCTCGGCCCGCTTTGAGGAAAGTCGATCCTCGCGTCGCCCTCGTCGTTTTGGTCCGCTCGGCTCGCTAATCCGGTGAGTTTAGCTCACTAAACCTCGCTTAGAGGGTTAATTATGCTTTAGGTGTGCTTAGCTTAAGTTGATTAAGCTTAGGTGGTTAATTTAGTTGATTTAATTATGATTTAGATTAAGATGTTTGTTTAATCTAAAGTATGTTTAATTAAATGCTAAGAGGGTTTATTTAAAGTTAAGCCTTGATGTGACACAAAATGATTTTTAGTTTTGAATTATTTAAGTGCTTCGAAATTCTGGAAAATATTATATTATATTATAATCCGAAATTATTAAAATATTATTATTTTATATAAATAAATAAATAAACAGAAAAATTATTTTTGACCCCGGTTGCTCAGAATTTCATGCCGGTCGCTACGGTACATTCGGATTTTGAAATTGATGATTGGACATTATGAATTGAGTGTGGATTTCGAAAACTATGGATGTTATTATTTAATTAATTTTCGGAATAAATTTAATTGTCTATTAAATTCGAAAATTTTCATTGGGACCTTATTTGCTCAGAATTTCGTGCCGATCGCTGCTGTGCATTTAGAATTTGATATTGATGATTGGTTGTGGTGAATTGAGTGTTGATTGTGATTAATATGGATTCTTTATAAAATCATAAGTGTGGAAATGAATGGGCGATTAGCCGTGAATTGCCACCTGTTAAAGGTCGCGCCGAGTGGGGCCGTGATGCCACTGATTCTAATTTTGCCGAGTGGGCCGTGATTGTGAGCAATGATTGATTTGCTAGGATGACCATGTAATCGGCCGAGTCGATTGATCGCCGAGACGATCCAAGTGGTTGAATTGTTTTGATAATGTGATTGAGCCATGGTTGTTTGGTTATCATAATTGTACGTGGTTGAATTATATAAATTGTGCTAACCTGCAGATGAAGGCTGAGGCGAGGTAAGTCTTCTATGTGATGTGGCTAGGCCACCCTTGGGCGTATTTTCTTTCTAATAGGGGTTTAGGGGGTTGAACTTGCTGAAACGTTGTCTCAGTGGTTATTGAATAACCATTTCAGGTCCCCGGTGGACGGAGCGGCCAGATAGCTTTGGTTGGCCTTGAGGAGTTGCAGAGGTGAAGTCATAAGGGTTGGAGAGCGTGTCTTGTTAGTTGGTTGTAGGATAGTTCCCCTTTTGTTGAGCTGGTCTATTTTGTAGAAAGTCCAGTGTTGTATTTAAACCCCTTTGTGTTTGTAAATGAGTGTTTGGTATTGTGATTGACTGCCTGCTTTTTTATCCCAAGTTAGATGTTGTCAGGGGATTTGTTTCGCTTCCGCATGCGTAAAGATATGAATGGGTCGGCGACATATCCTGGGATGTCGCATTTTTGATCGACCGCAGTGGGATGTGCGCGCGCTCGGGGTTCGGGGCGTGACATCCCCGTTTAAGTGGTATCAAAGCATGGTCTGTGTATGGAGTGATAAGGTGCGATGAGTCATGGGATAGTTAGTAGGAAAGGCTTTTAATATGTTGATGCATGTGGTTGGTAGCTGTTTGGTAGCTTGTTTGTGGGGTCGCTCAAATTTCAACCTGATGTTGGAATCGGAAAACAGGTTTCTATAAAGAGCCTGTAGGATGAGTGACCAGGAGTGGAGGAGTCCTTGGAGAAGGTCGGTAGGACCTATACCTCGGGGTAGGATGCTGACAAGAGTTGGTACCCGAGGTAGAGCGTAGGCTCAGTCCAGCGTGTGTGTGAGAGTACCGCTATAGGCTGGTACTTAGAGTGTAGTAGCACCGAGCGATCCTAGGTTTGATGGGATCATCCAGGCGCTAGCGTTCCTTGGAAGCTTGTTGGGTCAGTAAGTTCAGGATCGAGCCGTTGCTGTTGCCGTTGTGTCTACCGCTGCCAGTGTTGCGACCGCTGTTGTTGTTGCGCCTGTTGAGGCCTAATATGGAGTTGTGATCGAGGATCAAGCCTCCGTATCTGAGTCAAGGTTCAGTTTAGACAGAAATGGAAATCGGTTGGGGAGGAAGGCCGATGTCAGAAGAAAGGTGCCCTGTTTCACCTAACTGAAAGAGTAGAATTGAAAAGTCAGTGCTCAACTCGATCGATGTGTGTCTGTGTCTATAAGAAATGGCATGGATCTGTCCCGCGTTGTAAGAGGGAAAGGACTTGTTACAGGTGTCGCCAATAAGGTCATTTGATCGAAGATGGTCCGTATAGAAAGATGGAACCATAGCTGTTTCTGTCACCGTCGTTGATAAAATAGAACAAAGGAAACATACTAAGGATGTTCAATGGGGTACTAAGAATGGATCTCGGTGCAAGGAAGGGTGCATGATGTTCCTTGATGGGAGGTAGAGGACTCACCGATTGTGTGCCGAGTTTGTGAAAAGGAGGCATGAGTCAGCCTAGTGTTAGAGTAAAAAGGGAGCATGATTTGAATATGGCCAGCACGGCCGTCATGATTTTCAGTGAAGGTTGTAGAGTTTCCGTTGTTGTAATAAAATAATAGGAAGATGAGTCTCTGACTATAATTGTACCCGATGGGTTTGCCTATATATGACTTGGAAGTCATTTATGAAAAGGTTTGGCTCGAGGAGCTTTCTGCTGTTATGAATCATGGCAGTGATATAATTTAGTTTGTTCAGTTAACGTGCGAAAGTTTTGAATTACTGAAAGTCGAAGAGGAACTTCGACCCTTGTTATTGGTCACTGAAGATGACTTGGTTCTAGTTATTGGTTATCGAATCTACATGGCAGTGGTAATGGATGTGTCAATTGAGGGGCCGAATATGGAAAACATAATCGTGGTACAGAAGTTTTCTAAAGTATTTTCTGAAGAATTGCCAAGTTTGCTGCCCGTCTCCGCGTTGCCATCGCAGTGAACTCATCGGATTTCAAAACTTGTGAGTTTACTTGCTAAACCTTGCTTAAGATGTTAATTATGCTTAAGAGTTGTTTAGATTAGGCTAATTAAGGTTTAGGTGGTTAGTTAGAACGGATTAGAGATTTAATTATTCGTTTATGCATGTTAGGTGGTTAGAACAGTTTAATTAGGGACTAGATAGGTTGTATTATTTATCTAGATAGGTTTGGAAATTTTCTGAGCCCATTTCGGTATTTAATTAGTCATTTCCAGCCTAAGTTTCTATTTTTGGCATTTAATTGTATTTAATTAATTAATTTTGGAAATTATTTAATTATTTTATATTTTCCGAAAATTAGACCGGGATAGCTAGTGATCGGAATTCCGTACTGATTGCAATGGTGTGCTTAGTTTCTGCAATTGGGGTGTTAATTCGTGCAAATTGAGTGCGACGCATGCGCCAGAGGTCTTCTTTGTGGGCTTTCTTCTTCCACCGCCTCTAGCTCTGTTCCGCCGCCTGGTTCTCCTCCCACAGTCCATGTTCGACCAAATTGATTGATGGGTTTCGAAGAGAACGTCGGGATGAACGAATAATTTTAAGATCTAGCAAAAATGACCAACATATTGACTGGAATTAAGCCTAAAACGATCTGCCCTAAAAAACCCTAACCACCAAAATTTCACAGCTCGATTAACCTCTGACGATAAGTAATATGCTAAAAAATTTAAGGGTTTTTCTTCCTAATGGCAGTGTGACCATATAGATCCATTATCGCGTGATGGGTCACCCGAATTTGGTCGAAATTTTAAATTCCGTTCAAGCAATAAAAATCCAAATTTACCCATACATAATTCAATGAAAATAAATAAAAATTCTAAAAATTTCACCAAGGCAAAGATTATAAACATGCTCTGATACCAACTATTAGATTAAATATAAACTAAAACCCGACGATCCCGATTTATCCATCACGGATAAATTCGCACAAAAGTCGGGATCAATTTGTAGAAACGTAAAGATCAACACACCTCCAGCCATTGATGAAATTTGCAAAGCAAAAAACTCCAAAATTTTGGATGGATCCACGTAGCACGATCGATTTGTAATATAGGGAACACCAAATATGTACGTCTTGTTTTACTAGCCAATACCCCTCAAACCTGATGGTGTGTTTTCTGTAGTAATAGGGTTTGAACTAGACGACCTGACGTTTTATTCCATTTCTTATGTTACCGACATCTTCCATCAAGAACGTTATGGTAACATATTAACGGACAAATATCACGTAATAGATGTGGGTGATAAATTATGCAATAAATCAGAACTAATTGGGAATACAATATTGTGATCATATTTAGAATAATAAATATATTATAACAGTTCGCTCACAAAAGTAGCGCATGTGCACACTCGAAAGGTTGCCAAATTTCATAATTAACAAGATTGAGTCTTTGCAATTTGGTTGATCTCCTAAGATAAGCTTTGATGAAAAGATGTTTTTTTTTTTTTTTTTTGGCTAGAGGAACCGCCTTGGCTAATAGCCGCCACGTAAACCCCCAGGTGTCGCTAGCAGGGAAACCACCTCGGTGCCACGCGTCAATCACCTAATAGCCCGCCAGCCTCCCTGCAACTTGTGTCACAGGGGCTTCGAACTCCCGACCCTCCCTCAAAGGCCTGAAGCCTACCCAGTGGAGCCACCACAGCCGGTGGTTGATGAAAAGATGTTAATGAGAAGAACCTTCCGAAATTTACACGCACACCTGAATCAAAGCTCTTGCTAGCAATAAATGATCACAAAAAGTGGTGGCCAATGTGACACAAGGCGACTTAGAGTAATCTTTCTTGATCTGAATTTTGTCATTTGACTAATCTTTATAATAAAATATGGAAATATACATAAGTACTTTCAGCGAACAAGGAACGATTTCACACCATTTAAAATCATCCCAAAAACATCACGTATTTTATTGATGAGAAGACCTGACACTTTTTAAGCAAGCATCATGCACTTAATGCTTGTGAGGAAAATTTGCACGCTGGTCAAGCTAGCAACTATTCAGTTAGGCCGTCTAATTGGAAAAAAACCCATGAGTTTTAGTTGATTGATATTTTTGACCCCGTTTTAGTGATGAAAGCATAATTTCATTTCGGGAAGAATAGAATTATACGCCCTCTTTCAAATCAATTGTGTATAAAAATCGCCTCGCAATTTTGTTCAATGTTCAGTTTCGTTTAAGCAGAAACGAGACGAAAAGAGAGCCTATAATTTTCTTGGCATTGCTATCCATTAAAATGAAGTTGAAGGTTACGATGTCTTGCGTACGCATCTACCCTCATCCTAATGCTCAAGCCCATGTCAGACTTGCTTTATGGAAGGAAAAAAGAAGAAGACGAAACAAGGGTCGAAGTGATGACAATATATATGGAAGAGAAATCAGATAACAATAGTATATATCCAAAGAACAAAGGTATCAAGGTGACAATAACGAGTCAGATTTATGTTAGCAGCGACAAAGAGAATGCTAACACACAAGGAGCAACGAATGGAGCGGGAAGGCGATTCTTTCCGGGGAATTCCTAGAAGCAGGCATCTAGGACGCAGCAGCAGCAGCACAGCTGGTGAAGAAAAGAAGAAGAGAAATTAGGACAAGCGAATATGTAAAAACAAAAGAAGAAAAAGCTGACTTAAAGATAAAAAGAGGGCCGCATTGCTTGATAATTACTTACCAGCCCTTCCAGAAGCCATCACCCCTAGTCTTGGTCTCGATAGGGACGGCGTTCTGCGCAGGCTGTCGGCCATCCCTCATGGGATAGCCGGGTGGTGGAGGCGCCACGTACGCCATTGTTGATGCCGGTGGTGGGTATGCCACTGCACAAAATATCGCGTACCGTCATCACAAGTCATCAATACATGAATACCCAAGATAATATAATTCAAGCTGAATAGTTCGAAAATTTTGGTTTGAACTTCGGTGGTGGGGCTAGCGGCCACAGCCACCTCCTCCACCAGCCGCCGGAAGACCGCCGGTGACTCCTCCCAAGAAGTCAAACAAGAGTTTTCAACCAGAAAGAACAAGTGCCGATTGATTTCTTTGTCGAGTTTAAGAAAATCCAAAAACAAGTGTTGGGAATAACAGATCCTCGAAAACCGGATTCGACACTAAATCGAACCCCTAAATCAATTGTCACGCCCCGAACCTCGAGCGCCAACATCCCACTATGGTCATGCAAATGCGACATTCCCTGTAATGTCCCCGACCCCATTCATTTATTATTACGCAAGCGGAACGTATTATAAAACCCCGACAATAAAATACAGGATAGAAAAGCAGGAAACAATTTCACAACCAATCACTTACACAAACCAACGGAGTTACTGAGACGAAGGTCTACAGCCAAAAGTCCGTAAGAGACCGGCTCTTAAAAAGGAACTGTCCTACAACCTACAAATCGGACACGCTCTCCAATCCTTATGGCTTCACCTCTACAACTCCTCAAGACCAACCAAAGCTATCTGGCCGCTCCATCCACCAGGGACCTGAAATGGTTATTCAATAACCACGAGACAACGTCTCAGCAAGTTCAACCCCTAAACCCTTATTAGAAAGAAAATACGCCCCAGCAGTGGTCTAGCCACACAAGACGGAAGACTTACCTCGCCTTCTTGCCTTCCCCTGCAGTTAGTACAATTCATATCACTCAAGCACCAGTAATGATAAGAATGTAAGCCATCGGAACACAATCAATTTCACTTAATTTCACAATCACAGCAAGCATTCCATGTCATCATTATCCACTGCCACACAAGAGTACAGCCTATTCGGCGGTCGGCTATCTACTAATATTACAGCATTTCTAGAAGAATAAAGGTCCAGTCGGTCTCGCCACTACTGCGACCATGCCACGTCGTTCTATCGACAGCATTTCTAGAAGAATAAAGGTCCAGTTGGTCTCGCCACTACTGCGACCATGCCACGTCGTTCTATCGATATCATTTCTAGAAGAATAAAGGTCCAGTCGGTCTCGCCACTACCGCGACCTATGCCACGTCGTTCTATCGACAGCATTTCTAGAAGAATAAAGGTCCAGTCGGTCTCGCCACTATCGCGACCATGCCACGTCGTTCTTTCGACAGCATTTCTAGAAGAATAAAGGTCCAGTCGGTCTCGCCACTACTGCGACCTATGCCACGTCGTTCTATCGACAGCATTTCTAGAAGAATAAAGGTCCAGTCGATCTCGCCACTACTGCGACCATGCCACGTCGTTCTATCGACAGCATTTCTAGAAGAATAAAGGTCCAGTCGGTCTCGCCACTACTGCGACCATGCCACGTCGTTCTATCGACAGCATTTCTAGAAGAATAAAGGTCCAGTCGGTCTCGCCACTACTGCGACCCAGCCACGTCATTCTCTTGACGGCATTTCTAGAAGAATAAGGATCCAGTCGGCTTAGCCACTACTGCGACCCGAGCCTTTCAACTAGCACACGACAATTCGATATCGATCCCTGGATACTTTACATGTCACTCACATACTCCAATTTCAGTATTAACCCTTCCAAATTCGATTTCGGTGTCAAACCCGACACGTGGGAATTTCTGAATAAAATTTCCATTTTTCACAATCAACATTTAATTTGCAATAATTACTCATCAAATTCAAATTCTAAACACACAAAGCAGCGATCGGCACGAAATTCTGAGCGAATAGGATCAAAAATAATTTTTCGAGTTTTTTATTATTTATTTATAATAATAATATTTTAATAATTTCGGAATATAATATAATATTATAACTTCCAGAATTTCGAAACAATTAAATAATTCAAAAATAAAACCCTATTATGTCCCATCAAGGCTTAACATTAAATAAACTCTCTTAGCCTTTAATTAAATATACTTTAGATTAAACAAACATCTTAATCTAAATCACAATTAAATAAACTAAATTAACCACCTAAGAGTACTTAACTTAGACTAAGCATACTTAGGGCATCATTAACCGTCTAATCAAGGTTTAGTGAGTTAAACTCACCGGATTAGCGAGCCGAGCGAACCAAAACGACGGGGACGCCGAGGAGAACAACTTTCCTCAAAGCGGGCCGAGCATCCGGGCTCGGGAAGACGGCCAAAACGGGCCAAATAGGTGCTGCCATACCCATTTTTGCAGCCACTGATTTGGGGCTGGAGGAGGCGGATCCAGCGCCGGAATGGGCGGAGGAACGGCGGAGAAGCTGCGACTGCAGCTTGGCGGGCGAGGCGGCGGCTCCGGCGGGACTCACGGTGGCCGGAGGTGACTGAATCGCGGCCTGAGCTGGCCGAACAGCCCCCGGGACGCACGAGCAGAGGCCACGGAGAGGGCTGGGCGTCGGCCAAGCGCGGGCGGACGGGCAGCGACGGCGAGCTCCGGTGAACGGGCAACCAGCGACGGCCATGGCTGTAGCTTCTTCGACAAGCTCAGATCTGATGGGTCTTCGAGCAAGAACCCGAGATGGAGGAGAGAGGGCGACGGTGAGCGGACGCGCGGCTGCTCGCACGAACGGCGGTGACAACGGCGGCGGGCAACGAGCGGCGAAGGAAGCGGACGGCGAAGGGCTGCTCCGGCTTCTCCGCAAATTTTCTGATCTTCGCACAAAGCAATCATCCCGAGAGAGGCGACGGGGGAGAGAGGAAGAAGAGAGGGAGGAGAGAGAAGGAGGAGGGGGCCCCTTTTTCTGTTCTTTTTCTCTTTCTTTTATTCAACAAAAATGGCCCACCATGACCTAGGATGACATCACACTCCACTATCTTCCACAACCTCTTCCAATGGGTTCACTTGCAATTTCCGCCGGGGTCCAATTCTTTGAACAACAACTTCTTCAATTACACTCGATTCTCTTCCAATTGAATCCAATTAAAATCCACAAAAGTTATCCCATGATCCTAATAAGATGTGTGACATGACCGGGCTTCCAATTTCTAAATTCAATCCCAATTTTTACGATTGAATTCAATCTGGTGCGATTTCAGCACGCCTAATCCACTGAGTAGCTTTTGGGGGAAATTTTTTTTACATCTGACCCGAGGGTGATCAGTCCCCAAGTCTGACGCATCAAAATCCCTTAATTGCTTTACTCAATAGACCAGTCCTCTCGTGAGTGGCCGACTCAGAGAGACGAACTACATGCACAGATGAATTGCCTGACTCAATTGTCTGAAAATAAAATTGAGGAAAATCGGGATGTCACAACTCTTCCCCTCGAAATTTAAACCTTTACCAATTCTTAAACCAAAAGGTGGGAGTACAATCGTCTCATATAAACTTCTCTTTCTCAGGTTTCTCCTTCTGTACCAGTGCTGCTAGATCACAACTATCTTGCTAAAACCACTTCAGATGCACAATATGCCCACTTAAAATTCCAAAGGCCCTCAACACAAAATCTGCGAAGCTAAAGCGGCGATTCTGCGTCTCTAAGCTGCCTCGATAATTGCAATTGAATCACTGATTTCTTACCCAACACTGGACCTGCGATTTTATGATCTCTGATCTCATCTCAACCGACTGAAATCTTGTACACTCTACTCTGCACTGATTAAAAGAAACTATCGACGATCCGCTGAAACTGGGGAACCTCTTATCAAGGTCGATATAACTCGACACCGATCACGGCAACCGCAATCACCGACTCGTACCGACCTTGGCCTCGTGATCTTTCTTTCCCGACTTCATCTCAAAGAATCAAAATTCAGCACTCTCTGCTATGCACTACTTAAGAAAGAACTATCTGAAAGCTCTGCCAACTTGGAACATCTAATCTAGATTTGAAATACAATTCATCCTCGGCACTCCATGCAGATAAATTATATGATATACACACACTCCGGTATACCTATTCTAATCGAGATCTTTTCGTGCTGCACTAAGGCGAGTTGACTCTGATCATCTATCGACCACAACCCCACAAGGAATCAATACTCTTCCCGACTCCTTAATAAGCCTGTCATAACATTCCATCATGCTATACTTCCATTCCCACACAGAATTATCTCCAGTACTTGAAAAAGCTTTCCTGGCTTACATCGCCAAATTCTCACTTACTGATATCTCCAACACTCACAACTTGATTGGCGATATCTATCTTCATGCCAATCTACCAATCCCAATGATGTAGATTTTGACTCATCTTCGCACTGTCTAGACGACTCTGAAATTGCTATGATGAACTTCCCATAAGATCTCTTCTTTAATCTCTGCATCAACAATTACACACAATCGTCCTCAGAACCTTAGCATCTTATCTTCAGAAATCTGAAAATCAATCTCTCTCTCATCTGCATTCTCTTATAGAATCTTCTGAATTTCTGAATCTGTCCACTGATGCGATTTGATTCTGATATGTACTCTTAGCTCAATTCTGAGGGTAGTTATAAGGTTCGAAAGGTGGCCTACCTTAGATTTGAAAGCCGAATCTCGAACTTTCTTAAATAAGATCCAATCCTTGAGTACCAACTGTGCAACTAAGGACTCTCGACTTAGTGCATCTGCGACTTTGCTCACCTTTCTAGAGTGATACAAAATATCATAATCATAATCCTTAATGAGTTCCATCCAGCGACGCTGTCTCATATTCAACTCCCGAGGTCTCAACCAACGGGACGCATATGCAACAACCATATCATGTTGTATCAACACACAACCCAATCCTTTAAATGACGCATCACCGTAGATCTCAACCCTCCTGGACCAGATGGACTAGTAAGCACAAGTGCGGTAGTTAGCCTCTTCTTAGGCCCTTGAAAACTACGCTCGCACTCATCTGTCCACACGAACTTTTCTTACTTCCTTAGTAGTCTTATCAATGGTAACGCTAACGCTGAAAACCCTTTTACGAACTGTTTGAAATATCCTGTTAATCCCCAGAACTTCTGATCTCTGTCACTGTAGACAATCTCGGCCAACTGTTCACTACTTCAATCTTAGACAAGGTCTACGGAGATTTCTTTGCCTGAAATCACTTGACCTAGGAATGCAATACGAGTCATCCAAAACTCGCACTTACTAAACTTAGCGTAAGATTCAAGAGTCCTCAAGGTCTGAAGTATCATCTTCTAATGTCTCTTGTGCTCCTCAGCACTCTTTGAACACTCCAGGATAACTTCACTAAGCACGATCACAACTGATGCGAGTACTCTTAAACATTCTGCTCATTAGACCCAAACAAACAGCTAAGGTGTCCATCAAACCACACGGTATTACAGTGAACTCACAACTGTTGTATCAAGAGCGAGATGCCAACTTCAGTATGTCTTTCTTCTTGATCCCCAACTGATGATACTCTCACCTCGAGTTGATCTTGAAGAATATCAATGTACAAATGCAACGAACCAACTTTCTTCTTCACTAATAGAACGGGTGCTCCCAAGGTGATGCACTGGAACGTATGAATCTCCTATTCAACACTTCCTGCATCTGCACCTTCAGTTCTTTTAACTTGGTAACACCATCCGGTAAGGAGCCTTAGGGACTGGCTCTGTTCCGAGTGTTAATTCAATCATGCACTATATTTCTCTTCCTGACAACAAACCTGATAATTCTTCAGAAAATACCTTAGAAAACTTATGTACCACGATTATGATCTCCATATCCGGCTCCTCAACTGACGCATCCATTACAGCTGCCATGTAGATTCAATAACCAATAGCCAGAACTAGGTCATCTTCAGTGATGAATAACTAGGATTGAAGTTCCTCTTCGACTTTCAGTAATTCAAAACTTCCGCACGCTAACTGAACAAACTGAATTATATCACTACCACGATTCAAAACAACAGAAAACTCCTTCAGCCAAACCTTTTTATAAACGACTTCCAAGTCATACTTAAGCAAACCCTTCAAGTACAACTATAGTCAGAGACTCATTTTCCTATTACTTTATTACAACAACGGAAACTCCACAACCTTCACTCAAAATCTTGTACGCTACTCTGATAAAACATCTCAAAAACATTTTTCCCTTGGTTGATGCTTGGTCGACCCATTCATGCTCTTCCAGCCATCCTAGTGGCGTCCTATCTGTTGTAACAGTGCTTACGCTTTCCTGAACTTACATGGACAGTTCCTAACCCGATGGCCGTGCTGGCCATATTCAAATCATGCTCCCTTTTTACTCTAACACCAGGCTGACTCATGCCTCCTTTTCACAAACTCGGCACACAATCAGTGCGTCCTCTACCTCCCATCAAGGAACATCATGCACCCTTCCTTGCACTGAGGTCCATTCCCAGTACCCCACTAAACATCCTGAAGCATGCTTCCTCTATTCTGTCTTATCAACGGCGGTGACAGAAACAGCTAGGATTCCATCCGTCTATACGGACAATCTTTGATCAAATGACTGTACTGGCGACCTCGTAGCAATTCCTTTCTCTCTTACAAGACATAACAGATCTATGTCTTTTCTTATAGACACGACACACATCGATCGAGTTGAACACTGACTTTCCAACTCTACTCTTCCGGTTGGGTGAAATAGGGCACCTTTCTTCTGACATCGGCCTTTCTCCCCAATCAATTTCCATCTCTGTCTAAACTGAACCCTGACTCAGATACAGCGGCTTGATCCTTGATCACAACTCCAAATTGGGTCTCAACAGGCGCAACAACAACAGTGGTCACAACACTAGCAACGGTAACAACAACAGCTCAATCTTGAGCTTACTGACCCAACAAGCTTCCAAGGGACACTAGCGCCTGAACAATCCCGGCGAACCTAGGATCATTCGGTGCTACTACACTCTAAGTACCGACTTGCGACGGTACTCTCACACTCGCGCCGGTCTAAGCTGCGCTTTACCTCGGTACCAACTCTTGTCAGCATCCTACCCCGAGATATAGGTCCTACCAACCTTTTCCAAGGAGTCCTCCACTGGTCACTCATCCTACGGGTTCTTTATAGACACCTGTTTTCCGATTCCAACATCAGGTTAGAATTTGAGTGACCCCACAAACACACTACCAAACAGCTATCAACCACATGCATCAGCATATTAAAAGCCTTTCCTACTAACTATCCCATGACTCATCGCACCTTATCACTCCATACACAGACCAGGCTCTGATACCACTTAAACGGGGATGTCACGCCCCGAACCTCGAGCGCGCCAACATCCCACTATGGTCATGCAAATGCGACATTCCCAGGTAATGTCGCCGACCCTATTCATTTATTATTACGCAAGCGGAACGTATTATAAAACCCCGACAATAAAATACGGGATAGAAAAGCAGGAAACAATTTCACAACCAATCACTTACACAAACCAACGGAGTTGCAGACGAAGGTCTACAGCCAAAAGTCCGTAAGAGACCGGCTCTTAAAAAGGAACCGTCCTACAACCTACAAATCGGACACGCTCTCCAATCCTTATGGCTTCACCTCTCGCAACTCCTCAAGACCAACCAAAGCTATCCGCCGCTCCGTCCACTGGGGACCTGAAATGGTTATTCAATAACCACCGAGACAACGTCTCAGCAAGTTCAACCCCTAAACCCTTATTAGAAAGAAAATACGCCCGAGTGGTCTAGCCACACGTACGAAGACTTACCACGCCTTCTTGCCTTCCCCGCGGAGTTAGTACAATTCATATCACTCAAGCACCGTAATGATAAGAATGTAAGCCATCGGAACACAATCAATTTCACTTAATTTCACAATCACAGCAAGCATTCCATGTCATCATTATCCACTGCCACACAAGAGTACAGCCTATTCGCCGGTCGGCTATCTACTAATATTACAGCATTTCTAGAAGAATAAAGGTCCGGTCGGTCTCGCCACTCTGCGACCATGCCACGTCGTTCTATCGACAGCATTTCTAGAAGAATAAAGGTCCAGTCGGTCTCGCCACTACTGCGACCATGCCACGTCGTTCTATCGGGATTCCATCCGTCTATACGTCTATACGGACAATCTTTGATCAAATGACTGTACTGGCGACCCTCGTAGCAATTCCTTTCTCTCTTACAGCACATAACAGATCTATGTCTTTTCTTATAGACACGACACACATCGATCGAGTTGAACACTAACTTTCCAACTCTACTCTTCCGGTTGGGTGAAATAGGGCACCTTTCTTCTGACATCGGCCTTTCTCCCCAATCGATTTCCATCTCTGTCTAAACTGAACCTTGACTCAGATACAGCGGCTTGATCCTCGATCACAACTCCAAATTGGGTCTCAACAGGCGCAACAACAACAGCGGTCACAACACTAGCAACGGTAACAATAATAGCTCGATCTTGAGCTTACTGACCCAACAAGCTTCCAAGGGACACTAGCGCCTGAACAATCCCGGCGAACCTAGGATCATTCAGTGCTACTACACTCTAAGTACCGACTTGCGACGGTACTCTCACACTCGCGCTGGTCTAAGCCTGCGCTTTACCTCGGGTACCAACTCTTGTCAGCATCCTACCCCGAGATATAGGTCCTACCAACCTTTTCCAAGGAGTCCTCCACTCCTGGTCACTCATCCTACAGGTTCTTTATAGACACCTGCTTTCCGATTCCAACATCAGGTTAGAATTTGAGTGACCCCACAAACACACTACCAAACAGCTATAAACCACATGCATCAGCATATTAAAAGCCTTTCCTACTAACTATCCCATGACTCATCTCACCTTATCACTCCATACACAGACCAGGCTCTGATACCACTTAAACGGGGATGTCACGCCCCGAACCTCGAGCGCGCCAACATCCCACTATGGTCATGCAAATGCGACATTCCCAGGTAATGTCGCCGACCCCATTCATTTATTATTACGCAAGCGGAACGTATTATAAAACCCCTGACAATAAAATACGGGATAGAAAAGCAGGAAACAATTTCACAACCAATCACTTACACAAACCAACGGAGTTACAGACGAAGGTCTACAGCCAAAAGTCTGTAAGAGACCGGCTCTTAAAAAGGAACTGTCCTACAACCTACAAATCGGACACGCTCTCCAATCCTTATGGCTTCACCTCTGCAACTCCTCAAGACCAACCAAAGCTATCCGCCGCTCCGTCCACGGGGACCTAAAATGGTTATTCAATAACCACCGAGACAACGTCTCAGCAAGTTCAACCCCTAAACCCTTATTAGAAAGAAAATACGCCCCGCAGTGGTCTAGCCACAAAGTACGAAGACTTACCTCGCCTTCTTGCCTTCCGAGTTAGTACAATTCATATCACTCAAGCACCAGTAATGATAAGAATGTAAGCCATCGGAAAACAATCAATTTCACTTAATTTCACAATCACAGCAAGCATTCCATGTCATCATTATCCTTTGCCACACAAGAGTACAGCCTATTCGGCGGTCGGCTATCTACTAATATTACAGCATTTCTAGAAGAATAAAGGTCCGGTCGGTCTCGCCACTACGCGACCATGCCACGTCGTTCTATCGACAGCATTTCTAGAAGAATAAAGGTCCGATCGGTCTCGCCACTCTTTGCGACCATGCCACGTCGTTCTATCGACAGCATTTCTAGAAGAATAAAGGTCCGTCGGTCTCGCCACTCTTTGCGACCTATGCCACGTCGTTCTATCGACAGCATTTCTAGAAGAATAAAGGTCTAGTCGGTCTCGCCACTACTGCGACCATGCCACGTCGTTCTATCAACAGCATTTCTAGAAGAATAAAGGTCCGGTCGGTCTCGCCACTCTTGCGACCTATGCCACGTCGTTCTATCGACAGCATTTCTATAAGAATAAAGGTCCGGTCGGTCTCGCCACTCATGCGACCATGCCACGTCGTTCTATCGACAGCATTTCTAGAAGAATAAAGGTCCGGTCGGTCTCGCCACTCTGCGACCCAGCCACGTCATTCTCTTGACGGCATTTCTAGAAGAATAAGGATCCAGTCGGCTTAGCCACTACTGCGACCCGAGCCTTTCAACTAGCACACGACAATTCGATATCGATCCCTGGATACTTTACATGTCACTCACATACTCCAATTTCAGTATTAACCCTTCCAAATTCGATTTCGGTGTCAAACCCGACACGTGGGAATTTCTGAATAAAATTTCCATTTTTCACAATCAACATTCAATTTGCAATAATTACTCATCAAATTCAAATTCTTAACACACAGCAGCGATCGGCACGAAATTCTGAGCGAATAGGATCAAAAATAATTTTTCGAGTTTTTTATTTATTTATAATAATAATATTTTAATAATTTCGGAATATAATATAATATTATAACTTCCAGAATTTCGAAACAATTAAATAATTCAAAAATAAAACCCTATTATGTCCCATCAAAGCTTAACATTAAATAAACTCTCTTAGCCTTTAATTAAACATACTTTAGATTAAACAAACATCTTAATCTAAATCACAATTAAATAAACTAAATTAACCACCTAAGATTACTTAACTTAGACTAAGCACACTTAGGGCATCATTAACCGTCTAATCAAGGTTTAGTGAGTTAAACTCACCGGATTAGCGAGCCGAGCGAACCAAAACGACGGGGACGCCGAGGAGAACAACTTTCCTCAAAGCGGGCCGAGCATCCGGGCTCGGGAAGACGGCCAAAACGGGCCAAATAGGTGCTGCCATACCCATTTTTGCAGCCACCGATTTGGGGCTGGAGGAGGCGGATCCAAAGTGCCGGAATGGGCGGAGGAACGGCGGAGAAGCTGCGACTGCAGCTTGGCGGGCGAGGCGGCGGCTCCGGCGGGACTCACGGTGGCCGGAGGTGACTGAATCGCGGCCTGAGCTGGCCGAACAGCCCCCGGGACGCACGAGCAGAGGCCACGGACACGGCTGGGCGTCGGCCAAGCGCGGGCGGCGGGGCAGCGACGGCGAGCTCCGGCGAACGGGCAACCAGCGACGGCAATGGCTGTAGCTTCTTCGACAAGCTCAGATCTGATGGGTCTTCGAGCAAGAACCCGAGATGGAGGAGAGAGGGCGACGGTGAGCGGACGCGCGGCTGCTCGCGCGAACGGTGGTGACAACGGCGGCGGGCAACGAGCGGCGAAGGAAGCGGACGGCGAAGGGCTGCTCCGGCTTCTCTTCTACAAATTTTCTGATCTTCGCACAGCAATCATCCCGGAGAGAGGCGACGGGGGAGAGAGGAAGAAGAGAGGGAGGAGAGAGAAGGAGGAGGGGGCCCCTTTTTCTTTTCTTTTTCTCTTTCTTTTATTCAACAAAAATGGCCCACCATGACCTAGGATGACATCACACTCCACTATCTCCCACAACCTCTTCCAATGGGTTCACTTGCAATTTCCGCCGGGGTCCAATTCTTTGAACAACAACTTCTTCAATTACACTCGATTCTCTTCCAATTGAATCCAATTAAAATCCACAAAAGTTATCCCATGATCCTAATAAGATGTGTGACATGACCGGGCTTCCAACTTCTAAATTCAATCCCAATTTTACGGTTGAATTCAATGCAGTGCGATTTCAAAGCCACGCCTAATCCAACGAGTAGCTTTTGGGGGAAATTTATTTTACATCGACCCGAGGGTGATCGGTCCCCAAGTCCGACGCATCAAAATCCCTTAATTGCTTTATTCAATAGACCAGTCCTCTCGTGAGTGGCCGACTCAGAGAGACGAACTACATGCACAGATGAATTGCCCGACTCAATTGTCTGAAAATAAAATTGAGGAAAATCGGGATGTCACATCAATGCGGAAGCGAAGCCCGGGAAAACCACGTATCACCGATCCTAAAGCACACCACGGATTCGAGCGTACCTTGTTAGCCACAGATTAGACACCAACGCTGAAGAAGAGGAAGAAATTCTGATCCGATGATGTCAATTCGCCTTGAAGGGAAGACGGTGTCGCCATTTGCGCTTCACTTGTTTTCTTCTTTTGGGGGAGAGAGAGCGGGAGAAAGGAAGACGTACGTACATTCCAACCAGTTTCTTCTCTCTCTCTCTCCTCCCTTTTATATGTCCCCCCATCCACGGGCCATATTCCCGTGGGCCAGGCTTTTTGGGCCCAACTTGGGCGGACGGGCCTTAAGCCCATCTCATAAATCCATCATCTCCCACTCGCACATGGTGGTCCAAAACCAACATGGGCGGACAGGCCCTACTCATCCCCATCAGAGAAAAATCCATCATAGACTCTCACTTAACATGATGGGCCGAACAGAATCCTCTTTTCCCCTTTTCAACATTCATACCGGTGAATAATCCGTGCGACCAGCATACTTTGAGAGCTCGTTGCTATACATCTGTTAGGAATATATAGCAGCTCATAATGGGCATCACACTCCGAGTAGATTTAGTATGCAGTACCCTAAATCGATCGATCACATTTATATCTCTCTTGATCTCTTTTAAACAATGATATATATATATTGTATTCACAATTATGATATCCCAAAAACAGTCATAATTGGTTAACCGGTGAATACAAAACTACAATGTGATTCTCCAAAATCGATCTTCCTCTTTCCTTCAAACTCTCAATTTCAGTTCAGCTTGCTTTTCTAGAAATGCCCCATTAGATCGAATCAAACTCATGACCATTGGCAACATCCTAAGATAGCAAACACTAAATAGAAACCTTGAGAATAAGTAAGAGTCATGAGGGGACTTAAAATTGAGGAACTCTTTTCCTCAAGAGTGATCAAATTTTTGCCACTCTTATTGGTCGTCTCATGCATACGTAGTATGAAATACGTATTACGGTATTAACTCCTTTCCCATGGAGCGTATGTCTACACCTTCAATACCGTACAGATGATAGTTCATACATACCCAATGTCTAACTTGAGTTCACGTATCTACTCATTTACAAAATTCATCAGAACTCACATCGGCATCATAGACAGATAAAGTAAAATATGTGGGGTATTTTACTTTCGGACATAGTAAGTATCATGTCCTCATCTTAACACTTAGTTAATGCGACATACGTATTTTAAGCTTGAGCTCTCGATTATCACCTAGATAATAAGCTTAAAAACTGTCTTATCTCTATTTATCACACAGTAAATAGAGGCGATTACCCGTGTGAGTGGGCTAATCTCATATCTGTCTGACATACTTTCCTAACCTAAAGTAATGCACTAAGCATTAAGATGCATAACGATCAAACAAAGATTCATAGGCATTAATGATGAAAACACAAATTCATCAAATGTGAACACTTAGGGAAAATACAATATTCAGTACATCAGTCTCTACGCAATCCTAGAGATTTCATATGGCCACAAAACACATCTCTAGGTATTGGCTTTATCATAGGATCTGCTACCATTCTATGCGTAGTATGTACTTTAAGTTCACATCTTTTTGTGTAACCATATCCTTGATAAGATTATACTTGGTATCTATATGTTTGGTCTTGCCATGATATTTTGGATCTTTGGTATACGTTTTTGCTGCTTGGCTATCACAGTTAACCAACAATTGATCTGCAGCACTTCCAATAACACCTAAATGATCCAAAAATCTCTTAAGCCAAACACTTTCTTACACTACTGTTGATAATGCCACGAACTCAACTTATATCGTGGACAAGGCTATACACTTTTGTTTCTTACTGCTCCAACATATGGTGCCATTATTCGATAAGAAAACAAACCCAGAGGTAGATTTTCTTTCATCTAAATCTCCTCCCCAATCAGTATCAGAATAGCCTTAGAGTTGCAGATCCTTTCTTTAATGACTCATCGTATAATCAGCAGTCCCTTTTAGATACCTCAGTATTCTCCTAACGGCTTTCCATTGTGCTGGACCTGGATTGGATTGGTATTTACTCACCATTCCAACTGCAAAACATAAGTCAGGTCTTGTACACATCATAGCATACATAAAGCTTCCAACAACACTAGCATAAGGAACATGTTTCATTTGTTCATTCTCTTGTGGAGTCCTTGGACACAGTCTATGACTCAATCCTTCACCTTTTGCAATAGGAGTGTCAATGGGTTTACAATCCCATATCCTTCAATTCAAAATTGGAAGACAACCAACTCTTGACAATATTGACAAGTTCCATATTGCTTCCGGCAATTAGTATATCATCAACATATAATGATATGATCACAAATTGATCCTTGGATCTTTTGATATATACATAATGATCATCATCTATCATTGTAAAATCATATGCCATTATGGCATTATGAAATCGTATATACCATTGTCTTGACAACTGCTTAAGGCCATATATCGACCTCAAAAGTCGACATACCTTTTCTTCTTGGCCTTTCATTATGAAACCAGCAAGTTGTTCCATATATATTACTTCCTCTAATTCTCCATTGAGGAAAGCAGTCTTTACATCCATTTGATGTAACTCAAGATCCATACTAATCATTATTGCCAGAATAACGCGAATCTAGGTAAATCTCACTACAGGAGAGAATGTTTCTACATAATTAATTCCTTCCTATTGATTATACCCATTCGCCACAAGGCGAGCCTTATGCCTTTCTATCGAGCCATCAGCTTTTCGCTTTATTTTGAGAACCCACTTGTTCCCAATAACTCTGCGTCCCTTTGGGAAAATCAACTAGTTCCCAGACTTGGTTTGATTTCATTGACTCCATTTCCTCTTCCATTGCATTAATCCATTTTTCCTCATTAATATTTCTTGGCTCATCCTCATCTTGTGGAGCAATCATTAGAAGTTTCCCCTTCAATGTCAAAACGTTTACGGGGAATCCTTTGGCGACTTGTTCGCTATATGGGAGATTGTACACTTAGCACATCATTCCCCATTATGCTCCCACTCGGATTAGATAATGACGATATCATCTCATCATGTGGTTGTAATTGAGAATGAGTTGAATTCAATTCATCACTTCTCATATTACTCCCACTTGGATGAACTCAACCAATATCATTATCTAGATCCAAGGTTTCAAATAGGAAGTAATCTTTCCTTATTTCGCCCTTCTTAGGAAATTCATCCACTAAGAATGTGACATCCCATGATTCAAAATTCAGTTATTCTCCCACTTTCCTGCTCACCTATGAACACATACCCTTTCGAGTGTTCGGAGTATCTCATTAAAATACTCTTATTTCCTTTAGGACCCAATTTCCTAAACTTGTGAGAGGACTCATGAGTATAGACAGTACAACCCCATGACTTAAGAAAACTTAAGTCCGGTTTTCTACCTGTCCATAACTCATATGGAGTGGAACTAACTGATTTGGAAGGCACCCGGTTAAGTATATAGGCAGCAATTAACAACGCATCACTCCAAAGAGTGATATGTAAGTTAGCATGCGCCATCATGGACCTAACCATTTCCAGTAGGGTTCTGTTTCTTCTCTCTGCAACACCATTTTGTTGAGGAGTATATGGAATAAACAACTATATTTATATTCCTTTTCATCACATTATTTTCTGAACTTATCAGATAAATATTCTCGACCTCGATCGGATCTAAATAATTTTATTTTATTGTCTAATTGATTTTCAACCAAGTTCATAAACCTTTTGAAACAACATAATGCTTCAGATTTATGAGAAATCAAATAGACATATCCGAATCGAGTATAATCATCTATAAAAGTGATGAAATTAAACAGTCCCATGCTTTCCTCTTACATTCATTTAACCATAAACGTCATAATGGATTAAATGCAGAGGAACGTCAGCTCTTTTACCTTTTCCAAATGGTTTCCTTGTCATTTTCCCTTCTAGGCAATGCTTACATATGGAAAAATCGACTTATTCAATATTGCCCAACAAGCCCTCTTTGGCTAGTCTATTCATATGTTGTTGGCCAATATGACCAAGTCTAACATGCCACACATTCACATCATTATCACATGAAGTAAAAGACGTGAAACAAGGGAATAACATATTGACATCACCACAGTCAACATTCAGTACAATAAAACCATTCAGAAAGTGACCACAACCATAGTAGTTTGTATCCAAATACAAATCTACACCGTTATTACGGAAGTTCACACTAAAAATAAGCTTAACCAACATCAAAACAGACACTTAAATTTCGACGAATCTCCAGAGCATATAGAACATCAAGATGCGTCCACCATGCATGTTCAATTGGCAAGTGCCAATCCCTTTAACTTGAACTCTGGAGTTATTTCCAATATAAATCCACTTAGTTCCAATTGGTATTGTCGGAATTCCATGAAGGATCCTCTATCCTTTGCTACATGGTCTGTCGCTCCTGAATCTACATTCCACAAAGGATTGGATTCAGCCTATAATGCAGAACTTGACACATAAGCAAAGTTCTCAAATGTACAAGAGGTGTATACCTTCTTTGGCTCACGACAGTCGTGAGCATAGTGACCTCTCTTGTCACAATTGTAACATTTCACCCTTGACATTTTCTTCACTTGAGGACGTTTTCCTCTCTTGTGTTGGTTAACTCTTGATTTCTTGCAATAAGGACTTGATCATTTGCATTCCCACATATTGAACGAATCAATACGTTTGCGCTTCTAGCACAAAGCCCTTTCGAGCTAGAACCAGCATTGAAAATATCTATTTTCGGCTCACATGCCGTCAAGCGGTCCTCCACCAGCTCAAGGTGGCGCACAAAGCATCCTCAAGATCTTCCATAACATGGTCAAGAGCTTCTAGTGCTTCTTGCTTTTCCAGCACATATTGAATCTTCATATTCAATATTTCACAATTGTAGCCGTTCATATCGGCAATTACATTCTTAGTTGCTGAACCATCGTTCGAACACATCGACATACATACACGAATAATTAATGCTTATCATTTATGCATCCTATTTGCATAGACCCATCATATTAATGAATAATTTCAAGTAAGGCTTCAGAATCAAAATGTCACTATGTTTCCAATCATCCTCCAAAAATCCTAACTCAAAATTATTATTAATATAATTGTCTTATGCAAATAAATTCTATGAAGTTACAAAAACTTCTATTACTACCTGACTAATTACCCAAAGCAACCAGCAATAGCAGAAAAGCAAATAAAATCTTAACATCGAATAAAATAACAATGCTTTCACATGATACAACTAACATATCGGTTGCTACATCAACAACAATCGGGTAGTAAACATTACATAATTAATCAAAGAAATAAATAGGGAATGTCCTTCTAATCTATCAGCCAAAACATCTCGAGAAAATGAAGGCACATTTGCCAACCATGGAAAAACTTTTGGAGAGCATTCATGTCGCCACCAAGGCGCATTCACTCTGCGCCATGTGGCGCTCAACCTAAGGATTGAAGTTTTGGTTAACTCAATCCTACAGTGCTCTCTTACAAAAGCTTCCACCAGCCTTCTATAACCCGAGACTACATTGACCTCCCATAGCCGATCTAACACTGCTTACCATTCAAGTGGAAGAGTGTTCATCAAAGCCGGCACCTTCTTAAAATCCGGCATAAGATAACCATTACTGATGATTTCTTGTATCATCCGATTGACCTTGACCACATGTGATACTAAATCACCGTTATGCCACCGATATTTAGCTAAATCTAACATCAGCCTTTTAAGTCTTGCATTTCCCTCGTCCGTTCTTGGGATTGCAGGTATCCTTGCATAACGCATCATAGTTCCTGCAACGAATGCATAACTTAAATGGATCACTTATAATCCACAATAAACAAAATGATAATACATAATTTTCCATGATTCATGCAACAAATGCAGAATAAATAATTGATTACATATAAACCACATAGGCATACATGAAAAAGAAACAAATTCCTTTTTTTTTCTTTTTTTTTTTTTTTTTTTTTCGGGTCAATGGTCAAAGTCAACGGTCAACGATCGGTCAACGGTCGTCGGTCAACGGGTCAACGGTCAACGGGTCGGGTCAACGGGCGCGCGGGTCGGAGGCCCGGTCGGGCCGGACGGACCGGCCGTGCGGTCGGACGAACCGACCGCACATGCGCGCGCGTGTCTTTGGGCGACGTCACGCGGGCGTCGGCCACACATGCGCGGCATGGCTAGGCTGGTCGGGTCGGTCGCCGTCGGGTCGGGTCTCCCGCCGCCAACCGTCGTCGGCGCTCACGTCATCAATGACGTCATCCCGACGGTTACCGACCGTTGGGTGACGCCACGATGACGTCATCGGTGACGCGGCAGCGTCGGTTCCCACGACCGGCGCGTGCCGTTCGCCGGTCGCCGGCGCACACGTGCCGGTTCGTCACCGGCGCGTGTAGGCGCACGCGCTGGCCATAACCAGCGCTTCAGCGCCTCGCGCCACGCGCAGCGGCTTTTGGCCGCGCGTGTGGGCGCGTTCGGCATCGACGGCGTCGTGCGACATGTCGCCGAACTCGTCTCGACGTCTCCTTTCTGCTCATGTGTTCAGAAAATGATTTCAACTTTCGAAAATGCATAAAAAGGCCGAACAACGCTCGGGTGTCGGGATTTCTCGCCCCGATCCGTACGGCCGAAAATTTTTTTGCAAAAAATCAATCAGAAAACATCAAATTGATCGGGAAAACGTGAACTAGGGCTCTGATACCAATGTTGGGAATAACGGATCCCCGAAAACCGGATTCGACACTAAATCGAACCCCTAAATCAATGCGGAAGCGAAGCCCGGGAAAACCACGTATCACCGATCCTAAAGCACACCACGGATTCGAGCGTACCTTGTTAGCCACAGATTAGACACCAACGCTGAAGAAGAGGAAGAAATTCTTATCCGATGATGTCAATTCGCCTTGAAGGGAAGACGGTGTCGCCGTTTGCGCTTCACTTTGTTTTCTTCTTTTGGGAGAGAGAGAGCGGGAGAAGGGAAGACGTACGTACGTTCCAACCAGTTTCTTCTCTCTCTCTCTCCTCCCTTTTATATGTCCCCCCATCCACGGGCCGTATTCCCGTGGGCCGAGCTTTTTGGGCCCAACTTGGGCGGACGGGCCTTAAGCCCATCTCATAAATCCATCAACAAGAAAGACGGACAGACAAACAAACGACTGCTGCACTGTTGTTACAATCGCCGATCATAATGAAAATGAGATTGTGGGATATTCTTGCATGAAAAGGAGGGGCAAAGGAAGCAATTTTGCCGAGATAAAGTCGGCGAAATTCGAGAGAGAACAAGGATGGGTTCGAATGTTACCTGGGATTTGGTTCTGGTGGTTGTGCTGGCTCATCTTCGGTCAGAAACGTTGACTGAGATCTCTAGCTCGCGGAAAAGTACGTGCTTGGAGAGAGAGAGAGATGGTAGAGATGATAATATGATGAGAGCGAAGGAACGGGGCGAGATTTATAGATGAATGAATGAGAAGGAAGATACGGAGAAAGAGGGAGCTGATGGTTGACACTTGACGGTACCTCCGAAGGCGCGTCAGACCGCGTGAATCTGAACACGGGAAGCAAAGGCGAAGCAAAACAGGTGACGTGTATCCCAAGTTGAGTTTGGACGTTGTTAGCCTAGGCTAAGCTAATTTTGTCATTAGTCATGCGACATGCATTTGAATAAGGTTCCATTTCTCATTAGGCTTTGTTTTACACAAAATTTTCCGTCAAAAAAACATTTTCCTTATTTTCTGACATTTGAATCATTTAAGAAAATGAGTCGTGAGAAATACCTTTCCATAATCAATGAAAAGGCAGTGTTTAAATTTAGATAAATGATTTTCTATTTTAAAAAATCACAAATCATTTTTAAAAATATAACTAAACAATGGTGCTTGGACCAAATATCTCGACACTTATGCACGGAAACCGCAATGCCCGTGTGCAAGTCCATAGTGGTGAAGTCTAGGTCTCTTGAGGATGGGTTGAGACTCAATATACATGCCCCAATCCCAAGTAACCATGCATAGGCATGGGTACCCAGCTCCCACGCCTAAGTCATCAATGCTTGTGCCCAACTCCACAAAGGCCTAGCAAGGGACCTCAATGCACGTGCCCAATTCCCCGACGGTTGTGCCTTGTTACTAGACTCACATGCCCAAATCACTAGTGCTTGGGCTCAAGTTAATTGAGGCATGGCCCAGTTTCTTAATAGTTGAGACCAAGTCCATGAAATATGGGCCCACGCTCCTCAATGTCAAACCCAAGACCCTAGTGCCCAATTCGAGTCCCTAATGGTTGTGCCCAAGTACTCGACTCTAGTACCCATGTTATCGAGGCCCGAGCCTGGATCCATCAAGGCGAGGCCCTAGAAACTCTGGTTTTAATGACTAGGACTTTGGTGGTCGAGCCTAAGCCCCCCCACCCCCCGCCGAGGCCTAGTTTTGATGCTCAAGCGAGGTCCTAGGTACTCAAGTCCAAGACCGGCAAACGGGCCAAGGACCCTCGAGGTTAGGCCCATTGTCCTCAACATTAGGGGTGTAAATGGTTTTTGTTTTTGAAAAACCAAACTAAACCAAACCGATAAAAAATTTATTAAACTGAATTGAAATCCGATCCGAATCGGAATCAACGAACCGAAATCCGGGTTGGATTTCGGTTCGGTTTAGTTTTTCGGTTTTTTACTTTTATGTTTGTATTTCTCCCTACATACACCCCTTTCTATAAAATTTTATTTTTAAAATCGATTTTGTAATTAGTTTTTATTCTTTTTATTTTCCTTTTTCCTTTTTCTTTCTTTTTATTTTTTATTTTTTATTTTTCTTTCCTTTTCTTCTCCTTCTTCTTCTTCATTGGTCGGTCGCCGGCCTAGTGGCCAGCGACCGGCATTGCGACCAACCAATGAAGAAGAAGAAAAATAAAATTAAATTAAATTAAATTAAATTAAAAATGATTTTAAAAAAGGAGAAACTTTAGATTTTATCGGTTTGGTTTGGTTAACCGGCTGATAAAAACCGAACCAGTTAAAAAGTTCTAGTTCTTAATGAGAACCGAACCAAATAAGAACCGAACCGAAAAAATCGAATTTTTCAGTTCGGTTCGGTTTTTGATTTGTACTCAACATTAGTGCTTGAGTCTCCAATGGTTGTACCCAAGTACCTCGATGGTCAAGCACTCTCATCCCCCAAATGGTTGGGTCCAAGACCTCAACGTTAGGGTCCAAGAACCTAAGGCTATGCCAGGGACAGCACTCATTGGTTTCCATAAGAAAGAAAAAATTGTTTACAATCTATAAAATTATTTATGTTATGAAAATTTAATTAATAGAACTTTATTTAAATTTGATGATATAGTATGTATAACTCTTAATAGTGTAGTTATTTTTATTTACATCACATGCATATTCATTTACTTTCTAATAAATACCCATGGTACTCTTCTTATTATTTGCAATATGCTATAATTCTCAAACAATCCATAATTCACCAAATAACATAGAAATATTAGAATATCCGACTTAAAAAGTTAAATTTTTATAAATGGGGTAGACCATCTCAAAGTTATGGTATGAAAGCACATGCATATGAAGAGAGAATCTTAATCATAAAAAAAGTCTCTTTAATATAGTACAGATATTTCTCTCGGGTATTCATTTAGTCCCAAAAAACAATGTTCCAACCAGCTAATGCTCGGCTTTGTTTGTGGTGGCGAGAGAAGTCAAACTCTCTAAGCAAGTAACCAATCGTGTTTTATATGAAAGTACATGAAATAAAGGTCGAATCATTCATGAATTTGAAACAATATATAGAAGCTATGGTGTGATAGCACTTGAAAAGGAAGAGAGAATCTTAATCAGACAAATAGAAGCCTCTTTAACACAAGTACTATACATTTTGTCTCAACATTCTTTTAGTTTAAAAAAATAAAAATTCACAACCACATCCACTTGGGAATATTGTCCAAAAAGTCTTAAATCTATTGGATTTTTTCCAATTCAAATTTAAACATTTTAATTTTACTAATTTAATCTTAGATTTTTATTACATTTTATCAATTGAGTCCATTCAGTCAATTTTGCCCGAAAATCACTAATGTAGATGCGGACATCCTACATAGCTGCTGGCACTAATACGAATAATTTTTAATATTATATTTTCGTTTTTTCCTTTTTTTTTCCTTTCACTTTCAATTTTCTTCTTTATTTTTTCCTTTTCTCCTTTTTTTCTTTTTGTTTTCTTTTATCTTTTATCTTTTCGTTTCTTCGATCAGTCAACCTCAAGCAAGGGACACTTGGGCCATGGTTGATGAGGGCACTCCTCACCATTGGGTGAGAGTCGCCTTTGCCTAGCCTAGTGAAGGTTTCCCTCACCCGATCCAGCAAGGTCCTCCCCCTCACCATCCTAGGCCCATGTGGCCTTCACCCAAGACCAATGACTTCCATTCGCCAATGATGAGGCTCGGTGATGGTCAATGAAGGAAGGAGGGAAATATAAAAATAAAGTGAAAGGAAAAAAGGAATATATGAGAAAAGAAAATAAAATGAATGAATAAATAATTCAAAAAATATTATTAAAAATTGTCTATGTTAGTACTAGCCATACCACATTGGACAGATGATGCCAATCTCGGCAATTTTCAATCAAAATAAATCGAATTAACTCAATTGTCAAAACTTAATAAGATTTAGGAATCAATTAGCAAAATTAAATGGTATAGGACTGAACTAGTAAAAGTACAATAATTTCAAGGCTTTTTGGATAATTTTCCCTATTTACTTGAGAGGTACGGTTGGGGTGTTCTTTGATATAAATATTTATGTTCACTACTTTAAAATCATCGAGACGGCAACTTAGGGATTGAATCCAAACCCAACCAAGTTTGACACATCAAAATCCGGTTGAGGAAGGACTACGTTTTGACTAGTTGATGGGTTTCACGGAAAGATCTGTAAGTGATGAGAGTTCTTGTCATCATAAGGGGATAAACATATAGTTCCATTGCATGAACCAACTAAATGAACCTTATCGTGATTTTGGATAAATGAATTATTTAGATTGATGTCTTGACGTGAAAAGCGCATTTTCACTCTCGAAAAGTTGTCGAAGTCATACTTAACAAGATCGAGCTTTGCAATTTGGTCGATCTCTCAAGACAAGCTTTGCCGGCAAAGATGCTAGGGAGAAGAACCTTCCGAGATATGCATACAGACCTGAACCAAAAGCTCTCGCTAGGGATTAGCATCTTCATTAGAAAGTCAACTGGAAATCTCTCTGTAAAAGTGCTCAAAGTAGCAAATGTTTTTAAACTCCATAATTGCTTCTTAGTTCAACCTAAATGATGATGCTTTTACATTGGACGTGACCATGCCTTTTGACTAATCTAGAAGACATCTTTTTGGTCCTATTGAATTTTTATATCTTATAAAAGGTCTTTTGTCAATTAATTTTTTTTTATTAACAAAAGAGTGGACATGATATCAGCATTAATGGTCCCCTCGAAGCATTGTCAAAAGGGTCTCACTCGGCACGAAATGTTCGGCTTAAGATATTACGATTTCACACCACCCAAGATTCGACGGTCCATCAATTCATGGTTCGGAAAGAAAATTAATAAATGATATACATGTGGTGCTTTGTCATAAGCTAGTCAATGCAAGCCACGTGATGTGCGGAAAGATCCATAAAGACAAGAAGAAGAGGAATATTTTTATTTACACTTTGGTTAGCTAAATTCTTGTCATTAGTCATGAACCATACACATGAATGAGTTGTAATTTCTCATTAAATCCTTGGATCGAGTATCCTTTTGCGTTTGATTAAAAAAAGAACATTAAAATACGGCAAAAGGCAAAAACGTTAAACGTTAAAGAGATCTGAAATAGTTGCAAAAGGGATAAGCGCAATATAATAAATAAAATAATGACAAATTAATCAAAGGTTGAAAGGCTTTTACAAAACCCTTGACAAGACGCACATAAACAGTGTACAAAAGCGAGTATAACCTCGTTGGACCATAATGGGTCAATCCCTTTGAGTGATAAACATGTTTTCAGTGAGTCGATCTTTTCAATTCGCTTATGACCCGGTTAGTTATCGATAGCAAAATTTGTCACATCACATTTTACCTGAGAGTTGGGAAAGAAAGGATGACTGCCCAATCATATTACATGGAGATACCCTATTAACCGGTCAAACATTTTATTTGACTGACATTACATGCTGACATAATTGTATTCTGGGTCATCGCTCGGAAAATATATAGATATGAATTGGAACCCTGATGTTTCCCCAAAGAGATTAACCCGTCCACCGATCAATATTATCAGGTGATCCATGGATTCCACTTGATGAGACAGGTGGCGGCCAATGTGACGTGAGAGGACATTTTGAGCAAGCGCAATTTTTTCTAAGGCTTTATTTTTTAAAAAAATAAGTATTTAAAAAAAATGATCATATGTTTTATTTTAAAAAATAAATGAATGAAAAATATTTTTATCATCTACATAAATATTTAAATATAAATTATTTTCAATAATGAAAATATTTTTTATCGACTTATTATTTCAAACAACTTAAGTATCATTTAAAAATATTTTTCAAATTACTCATTTTTCGTGAAATAAGTAAAGTCTTAATTTTGAATTTTTTATTGTCTAGTCTCCATGATAGCTATAATATAAGCATTCTCAGTGAACATGGAACAATTACACATAACTTGGAATGATCCTGCGATATCACAAATTTTATTGAGTAAACACTTATTAAGCAATATCATACGCATAAGTCTCGATATTTGTGATGAAATACTTTAAGAGTCTAGTTCCCTTAAAAAATATTCAATTTTAGGTTTAATCTCAATTTTATCATGAACATTTTTTTATCTTAAAAAATCATTAACTTTCACTCTAATCCCAAATTTGCTCATGTGTCAAAAAAATTGATACTGATTTTCTTAAGATTATCAAAATCGGAGGCTGTTGTTATTCCATATGAAAATGAGGATGTTGATGAAGATGCATATTCTAATAATGGACCTCTCACTGGCCTTAATGTTGATAATTTCGAAAAATATGAATAACAATTCTTCATCCATGGGTGAATTTGAGATTAGATTGAAAGTTTAGGTGAGAATTTAGATTGGATCTAAAATTGAGGAGTTTTCAGGAATTATGCCATTGTTTAAGGAAGCTTGGCACGCCGGTCAAGCAACCAATCACCGAGGAGTTAGGCCATCTAATTTGGAAACACCCATGAGTTTTACTTGCTTGTTATTTTGACCACGTTTTAGTGATGGTAACAACATTTTGCTTTGGAAAAATGAAATAAACATTGTCTCGCGCGGACAGTTTTATAGGTTGGTTAAGGATCATAACTCTCTCTCTCCAAAATTAATAGGGCATACAATCGCCAACCGCTAGAGGAGGCTACAAGTACCCTTTTACTTTTAACTATGTTCATTCTTCGTACAAGCTCTAATTCTTTCCCCCGCCCTTCATTTTGTTCAACGTCCGCTGTCATTAACACTAAAATTGAGACGAAAAATAGAGGTTGTAGCTTTCTTTGTATCCGTCTCGTTAATAAGAATAGGTACGTCCACTTTCGCGTGTATCTTGGATCTCAATCTTAAATTCATCTTGGACTCGCTTCGCGGAGGAGAAAGAGAAAGGAAACTCGGGGTCGAAGTGTGACATAAAAGATGCAAAAAAAACCCAAGAACGCTAGTATATATCACAGCAATAATAAAGGTATATGGTGACTACAACACGTCCCATTTATCGCAAGAATGAGAAAAGAAGATCTGTAGAATCGAATGCTAAACACAAAGATCAACGAATCAAGCGGAAGGCGATCCTCTCCTGGGAATTCCTAGAAGCAGGCATCCAGGACGCAGCAACAGCAGATCGCAGCGCAGCTGGTGAAAACAAGAAGGAGCGCAATTAGGACAAGCGAATGTGTATAAATAGGTAGAAGCAAAGGAGGGGCTGCATTGCGAGATAATCACTTACCAGCCCTTCCAGAAGCCGTCGCCCCTAGTCTTGGTCTCGATGGGGATGGTGTTCTGCACTGGCTGTTGGGCGTCCCTCGTGGGATAGCCGCGTGGTGGAGGCGCCACGTACGCCATTGTTGATGCCGGTGGTGGGTACGCCACTGCACAAAATATCGCGTACCGTCATCACAAGTCATCGATACATGAATACCCAAGATTATATAATTCAAGCTGAATAGTTCGAAAATTTTGGTTTGAACTTCGGTGGCGGGGCTAGCGGCCACAGCCACCTCCTCCACCAGCCGCCGGAAGACCGCCGGTGACTCCTCCCAAGAAGTCAAACATGAGTTTTCAACCAGAAAGAACAAGTGCTGATTGATTTCTTTGTCGAGTTTAAGAAAATCCAAAAACAAGAAAGACGGACAGACAAACAAACGACTGCTGCACTGTTGTTACAATCGCCGATCATAATGAAAATGAGATTGTGGGATATTCTTGCATGAAAAGGAGGGGCAAAAGGAAGCGATTTTGCCGAGATAAAGTGGGCGAAATTCGAGAGAGAACAAGGATGGGTTCGAATGTTACCTGGGATTTGGTTCTGGTGGTTGTTCTGGCTCATCTTCGGTCGGAAACGTTGACTGAGATCTCTAGCTCGCGGAAAAGTACGTGCTTGGAGAGAGAGAGATGGTAGAGATGATAATATGATGAGAGCGAAGGAACGGTGCGAGATTTATAGATGAATGAATGAGAAGGAAGATACGGAGAAAGAGGAGCTGATGGTTGACGGTACCTCCGAAGGCGCGTCAGACCGCGTGAATCTGAACACGGGAAGCAAAGGCGAAGCAAAAGAGGTGACGTGTATCCCAAGGTGAGTTTGAACGTTGTTAGCCTAGGCTAGCTAATTTTGTCATTAGTCATGCGACATGCATTTGAATAAGGTTCTATTTCTCATTAGGCTTTGTTTTACGCAAAATTTTCCGTATAAAAAACACTTTCCTTATTTTCTGACATTTGAATCATTTAAGAAAATGAGTCATTGGAATACATTTCTATAATCAATGAAAAAGCAGTATTTAAATTTAGATAAATGCTTCCTATTTGAAAAAATCACAAATCATTTTTCAAAATATAACTAGACAACGGTGCTTGGACCAAATATCTCGGCACTTACACATGGAAACTGCAATGCCTGTGTGCCCATAGTGGTGAAGTCTAGGTCTCTTGAGGATGGGTTGAGACTCAATATACATGCCCAAGCCCAAGTAACCATGCATAGGCATGGGTACCCAGCTCCCATGTCTAAGTCATCAATGCTTGTGCCCAACTCCATAGAGGCCTAGCAAGGGATCTCAATGCCTGTGCCCAATTCCCAGATGTGCCTTGTTACTCGACTCCCATGCCCAAATCACTAGTGCTTGGGCTCAAGTTAATTGAGGCATGGCTCGATTTCTCAATAGTTGAGCCCAAGTCCATGAAGTATGGGCCCACACTCCTCGAGGTCAAACCCAAGACCCTAGTGCCCAATTCGAGTCCCTGATGGTTGTGCCCAAGTACTTCAAGAAATCAATTTCTAGCAAAAATGATTTTCATTCACGCCCTTAAGCACCCGATAGTTTCCATAAGAAAGAAAAAATTGTTTACAATCTATAAAATTATTTATGTTATGAAAATTTAGTTAATAGATCTTTATTTAAATTTGATGATATAGTATGTATAACTCTTAATAGCGTAATTATTTTTATTTACATCACATGCATATTCATTTACTTTCTAATAAACAGCCATGGTACTCTTCTTATTATTTGCATTGATGCTATAATTCTCAAACAATCCATAATTCACCCAATAGCATATAAGGTATATTAAAATATCTGACTTAAAAAGTTAACCTTTTATAAATGGGGGAGACCATCTCAAAGTATGGTACGAAAGCACATGCATAAGGAGAGAATCTTAATCATACAAATAAGTCTCTTTAATATAGCACAGGATATTTCTCTCTGGGGTATTCATTTAGTCCGAAAAAACAATGTTCCAACCAGCTAATGCTCAGCTTTGTTTGTGGCTGGCAGAGAAGTCAAACTCTCTACGCAAGTAACCGATCATGTTTTATATTAAAGTACATGAAATAAAGGTCGAATCTTAATCATTCATGAACTTGAAACAATATATAGAAGCTATGGTGTGATAGCACTTGAAAAAAAAATCCCAACCACATCCGGTTGGGAATATTGTCCAAAAAGTCCTAAACCTATTGGATTTTTATCAATTTAGATTTAAATTTTTTAATTTTGCTAATTCAATCTTAAACTTTTTTTACATTTTGTCAATTAAGTCCATTCAATCAATTTTGGCCAAAAATCGCTAATGTGGACGCCAAACATCCTACATAACACTGTTGGCACTAATATAAATAATTTTTAATAATATTTTCATTTTTTTACCTTTTTTTCCCTTCACTTTCAATTTCCTTCCTTATTTTTTCCTTTTCTCTTTTTTTTTTCTTTTATTTTCTTTTTCTTTTATCTTTTTCGCTTCTTCCCTCCGTCAACCTCAAGCAAGGGACACTTGGGCCATGGTTGACGAGGGCAGCTCCTCACAAGATCGGGTGAGAGTCACCTTTGCCTAGCCTAGTGAAGGTTTCCCTCACCCCATCCAACATGGTCCTCCCCCTCACCATCCCGGGCCCATGTTGCCTTCACCTGAGACCAACGACTTCTGTTGGCCATCGACGAGGCTTAGTGATGGCCAATGAAGGGAAGGAGGGAAAATAAAAAATAAAGTGAAAGGAAAAAGGAATATAGGATAAAAAGAAAAGAAAATGAATGAATAAATAATTTTAAAAATATTATTAAAAATTGTCCGCATTAGTACTAGCCATACCACATTGGACAAATGATGCCCACCTCAGCAATTTTCAATCAAAATTAATCGAATTGACTCAATTGGCAAAACTTAATAAGCTTTAGGAGTCAATTAGCCAAATTAAATGGTATAGGACTGAACTAGTAAAAGTACAATAATTTCAAGGCTTTTTGGATAATTTTCCCTATTCACTTGGGAGGTACGGTTGGGGTGTTCTTTGATATAAATATTTATGTTGACTACTTTAAAATCATCGAGATGGCAACTTAAGGGATTGAATCCAAACCCAACCACGTTTGACACATCAAAATCCGGTTGAGGAAGGACTACATTTTGACTAGTTGATGGGTTTCACGGAAAGATCTGTAAGTGATGAGAATTCTTGTCATCATAAGCGGATAAACATACAGTTCCATTGCATGAACCAACTAGATGAACCTTATCGTGATTTTGGATAAATGAAATATTTAGATTGATGTCTTGACGTGAAAGGCGTATTTGCACTCTCGAAAAGTTGTCGAAGTCATACTTAACAAGATCGAGCTTTGCAATTTGGTCGATCTCTCAAGACAAGCTTTGCCGGCAAAGATGCTAGGGAGAAGAACCTTCCGAGATATGCATACAGACCTGAACCAAAAGCTCTCGCTAGGGATTAGCATCTTCATTAGAAGGTCAACCGGAAATCTCTCTGTAAAATTGTTCAAGTAGCAAATGTTATTAAACTCCATAATTGCTTCTTATTTCAACCTAAATCATGATGGTTTTACATTGGACGTGACCATGCCTTTTGACTAATCTAGAAGACATCTTTTTGGTCCTATTGAATTTTTATATCTCATAAAAGGTCATTTGTCAATTAAATTTTTTTATTAACAAAAGAGTGGACATGATATCAGCACTAACGGTTCCCTCTGAGCATTGTCAAAAGGGTCTCACTCGGCACGGAATGTTCGGCTTAAGATATATCTATTTCACACCACCCAAGATCCGACGGTCTAATTTGACGATGAATTCATGGTTCCGAAAGAAAATTAACAAATGATATACATGTGGTGCTTTGTCATGAGCTAGTCAATGCAATCCACGTAATGTGCAGAAAGATCCATAAAGACAAGAAAAGGAATATTTTCATTTACACTTTGGTTAGCTAAATTCTTGTCATTAATCATGAACTATACACGTGAATGAGTTGGAATTTCTCATTAAATCCTTGAATCAAATATCCTTTTGCCCTTGATTAAAAAAAGAAAATTAAAATACCGCAAAAGGCAAAAACGTTAAATATTAATGAGATCTGAAAATGGTTGCAAAAGGGATGAGCACGATATAATAAATAAGATAATGGCAAATTAATCGAAGGTTGAAAGGCTTTTACAAAACCCTTGACAAGATGCGCATAAATAGTGTTCAAAAGCGAGTATAACCTCGTTGGACCATAATGGGTCAATCCCTTTGAGGGATAAACATGTTTTCAATGAGTCAATCTTTTCAATTTGTTTATGACCCGGTTAGTTATCGATAGCAAAATTTGTCACATCACATTTTACCTTAGAGTTGGGAAAGAAAGGATGATTGCCTAATCATATTACATGGAGATGCCCTATTAACCGGTCAAACATTTTATTTGACTGACATTACATGCTGACATAATTGTATTCTGGGTCATCACTCGGAAAATATATATATATGAATTGGGACGCTGATGTTTCCCCAAAGAGATTAACCCGTCCACGGATCAATATTATCAGGTGATCCATGGATTCCACTTGATGAGAAAGGTGGCGGCCAATCTGACGTGAGAGGACATTTAGAGCAAGCGCAGGCTTTATTTATTTCACAAAAAATAAGTATTCAAAAAAATGATCATATGTTTTATTTCAAAAAATGAATGAATGAAAAATATTTTTATCATCTACATAAATATTTAAATATAAATTATTTTTGATGATGAAAATATTTTTCATCAACTTATTATTTCAAACGACTTAAGTATCATTTAAAAAATATTTTCCAAATTACTCATTTTTTGCGAAATAAGTAAAGTCTTAATTTTGGAATTTTTTTTATTGTCTAGTCTCCGTGATAGCTATAATATAAGCATTCTCAGTGAACATGGAACAATTACACATAACTTGGAATGATCCTACGATATCACAAATTTTATTGAGGAGTAAACACTTATTAGGCAATATCATACGCATAAGTCTCGATATTTGTGATGAAATACTTTAAGCGTCTAGTTCCCTTAAAAAAATTCAATTTTAGTGATGGTAACAATATTTTGCTTTGGAAAAATGAGTTAGTTAAGGATCATAACTCTCTCTCTCTCTCTCTCTCTCTCTCTCTCTCTCTCCAAAATTAATAGGGTATACAATCGCCAACCGCTAGAGGAGGCTACAAGTGCCCTTTTACTTTTAACTATGTTCATTCTTCGTACAAGCTCTAATTCTCACCCCCGCCCCCCATTTTGTTCAACGTCCGCTGTCATTAACACTAAAATTGAGACGAAAAACAGAGGTTGTAGCTTTCTTTGTATCGCGTCTCGTTAATACGTCCACTTTCGTGTACCTTGGATCTCAATCTTAAATTCATCTTGGACTCGCTTCGTGGATGAGAAAGAGAAGGGAAACTCAGGGTTGAAGTGTGACATAAAAGATGCAAGAAGAACCCAAGAACGCTAGTATATATCACAGCAATAATAAAGGTATATGGTGACTACAACATGTCCCATTTATCTTATGAATGACAAAAGAAGATCTGTAGAATCGAATGCTAAACACAAAGATCAAAAGCGGAAGGCGATCCTCTCCTGGGAATTCCTAGAAGCAAGCATCCAGGACGCAGCAACAGCAGATCGCAGCGCAGCTGGTGAAGACAAGAAGGAGCGCAATTAGGACAAGCGAATGTGTATAAATATGGAGAAGCAAAGGAGGGGCTGCATTGCGAGATAATCACTTACCAGCCCTTCCAGAAGCCGTCGCCCCTAGTCTTGGTCTCGATAGGGATGGTGTTCTGCACTGGCTGTTGGGCGTCCCTCATGGGATAGCCGGGCGGTGGTGGCGCCACGTACGCAGGTGCTGATGCCGGTGGTGGGTACGCCACTGCACAGAATATTGCATATTGTCATCACAAGTCATCGATATATGAATACCCAAGAGCATATAATTCAAGGTCAATAGTTTGAAAAGGTTGTTTGAACTTCGGTGGTTGGGCCAGCAACCACAGCCGCCTCCACCAGGCCCCCCGGAAGACCGCCAGTGGCTCCTCCCAAGAATTCAAACACAAATTCTAACCAAAAAGAAGGAGAGCTAGATCGATTTCTTTGTCAAGTCTAAAAAAAAAGAACAGATGAACAAACGGATTCCTGAACCACTACTGTTACAATCGTCCACCGACCACTATCCGAATTTGGAGCTCTTGCTCGACCCTAATTACGACCAACGTGCAAATTCTGCAAATCCTAAGTCCATATAAACCCGCTCGATTTGCAGAACAGCAATGCATTGAGAAGAGGAGCAGGACAAACGATTTTGACCAAGATCAGATCGGCAAAAACTAGAGAGAGAGATAGAGAGAATCGACATCAAAAGGGCGGGACGGTCGAAACAGATCGAGGGTGGGTTTGATCATTACCTGGGATTTGGCTCTGGGTGTTGTACTGGCTCATCTTCGATCGGAAAACGTTGACTGAGATCTCTAGTAGCTCACGAGGAAGTTCTGTGCTTGAAGAGATACGATAGAGAGAGAGAGATGACGGAGATGATGGAGATGATGGAGAGAGGATGCAAGAGAGATGATAGGAGATGATGAGAATGCAGATATGGTGCGGAGATTTATAGAAAGGATGGAGGAGGAAGAAGATGCTGGGAAGGAGGGGGAGCAGGCGGTAGTTGACGATGCTTCCGAAGGCGCGTCGCGACGCAGGAGCTCGTACACACTAAGCAAAAGGCCAAGCCAAAGCGTTCTCCCGTCCTTCCCGAACTTTAGCTGACGAACCGGTTCTCGTTTTTACTTCCTCTTTTTTCCTGGTCAAAATTTAGTATGTCAAAAATCAAAAACGAAAGTTACTAATTTTCGGGAGTTTCGGATTTAAAAACAAGAAAAAAGTGATTATGCAAATTGCAAGACTTAGATTGAGGAAGAAAATTAAGAAGAGAAAGTCATTCCAAACAAACTCTTATAAGATGTGATTATCTCCGAGATTGTGTTGAAAAGACCTAGCAAGCAGGTGTCAAAAACATTGAAATTTCCTTGATAATTATTGAAAGATCAATCGTCCATTGTTATTAATTTGCAGCAGATCTTAAAACAGTGCAATTGGGGTGATTTTCTCATACCTATAATTTCTGATTTTATTAGACACACATGGGGTAATCTCGATGTCACCTAGCATAATGAGTGAGTTCCTCACTTGATTGGATTCTCTACACCGATGCCAATTAGGGTTATTGAACAAGTTTTGAGTTTATTTGTTCAAAGGAAGATTATTTTCGAGAAAAAGTTTTTCTTAACTTTCCGATTTTTGTATAACAGAAAGCTAATTGAACTAAAGAAAATGATTTTTGATAAATGTAAAAACATTAAAGAGAGAAAATGAGAATTCTCAATATATTTCGATATATTATAATGAAGAGCACATCGGTATATTTATAAACTTTGTAAGAGACTGTCAAAGATAAATTATATCAATCAAGATATGCACAATCAAAGTAGATATCACACAATTTTGAGAGTCAAAAAACCAACATAGTATTCTAATTATATATAATATAAGATAATATCTTAGAGTACTATCCTAATTATCTCTAACATTTTCCATAGACAACAAGCTTAGATATGAGAAATTGATTTCTCATTCTGGCAAAAAGAAAGTCACTTTTTCTACCCGCCAAACAAATGAAAACTAATTATTTTCCTAATATTTTCACATATGACTGAGTTTTCAATGAAGCAAATGCACTCTAATTTTTCTATAACGTGCCGGATTAGTTATTTTCATTACTTAATTGGACTATAGAATCGTGAATAATCGTGAATAAAGGAATCTCAAAAGGTTGAAGAATAATACAGATTGGAATTGAATGAGGACTTTTGAGGACCTTAATTCGTGACAGGTGGCGCTTTTCGGCGGCGTCAGCCAGCCAACGTGGGGATTAAACAAAGCCGAGGAGGAGGCCGCGCTGTCTTTGTTGGATGCGGCCCACGAAGGGAGAAAAAACGCGGTGTCGTCTCAGGGCCGGTCTCCTCAGCCCTCGTCGAAACAGTTTCTATTTTATTCATCTATTTATTTATTTGCAAAAAATAATGATGTCGTATTGCGTAATGCGTAGTCTCTGCCGTTTTTTCCTTTTCCTTCTCCGCGTCGCCTAATGCGAATGCTCTTTGGTGGGGCCACTCGGCCGGTCGGTCGTTCGTTCGGTCCAAACCTTCGAAACCTGCTAACATTCTTCTGTAAGCAATCTGTTTCGTCGTTTATTTATGTAATTTTATTAGATTTGTTGCTTTTTGAAGAATCGAGATGTGGATTAGTTGAACTGCTAACCTTACAAGAAAACCCACGAATAAAAATAAACAATTAGTTTTCCACGTTAAAAAAAGGAAAAGAAAGAGACTTTCCCTTTCCCGGTAAGCGTTTCCGGTAATGTGACCAGAAAATTTATTTTTCCCGAGAAAGGGTACTTTAAAATGTGTAAGTAGGTAGGAAAACATGAAGAGGTTTTATCTTCTTCTTTTTCTAATGAAAAGGGCTAAAGCCAATTACGACATATTGACGTCTAGAATCGATTATCACCATTTTATTCCCTGAACAAAACATGAAATCACTCTTAACGATACAATAAAAAGAACCTTAGCACTAGAAGATATCACGGGAGAATTACCAAAAAAGTCATAAACCTATTGCAATTGTGCTAATTCAGTCCTAAACTTTTTTTTTTGTCCAATTTAGTCCTAAACCTTTTATAACTGTGCCAATTCAGTCCATCCGGCCAAAATTGGCCCGGGCGCCGACGTGACGCTGGTGGGCGACAATGGTTGGCAAGGTAATTTTTTAATTTTTTTTTTTTTTTTTTTTTTAGAATTTTTAAATATTTTTAATTCTTTTTAATTCTTTTTTTTTTTTTTTTGGCCTTCTTCTCCTTCCTCTAGCTGACGCCGCCCCGGAGGTGAGGGCCGGCGAGGCTAACCTCACGGCCACCGGCGAGGCTAACTCGCCGGCCACCGGCGAGGCTCGCCCCGTCGCCCACCGGGAGGCGAGCCTCGCCTGGGCCGACGGCGAGGCGGCCGTCGCTAGATCGGCGAGGCTCGACCTCGCCATGGCTAGGCGAGACCGAGCCTCACCAGATCCGCGACGGCGGCCTCGCCGTCGCAGGCGAGGCCAAGCTCGCCATCCGGCGAGCTCGGCCCTTGTCGCCCACCGGCGAGGGCGAGGCCCTACCGCACCTTTGCGTGGTGTAGTCGAGAACTCGCGGAGGAGCTCGATCTCGTCCTCGTTGGTCCGAGGCGCCGGAACGGGGTTTGGCGACTGGCCACGGCCGGGAGGGCCGCTTGAGCTCGGAGGGGGAGATCGTGCCGACGATCGGGGGGACGAGGGAGGCGGCGGAGGTGGCGATGGAGACGGCAGCCTTGCCGCCACCGGGCGAGGTCAACCTCGCCTCACCATGGCTAGCGAGGCGGCCATCGCTAGATCTGGCGAGGCTCGGCCCGCCGCCCATGGCGAGGTCGAGCGCCGCTAGATCCGGGCGACGGCCGCCTCGCCGTCGCCGGGCGAGGCCGAGCCTCCACCGTGGCCGGCGGGGTGAGCCTTGCCGGTGGCCGGCGAGGCTGACCTCGCGGCCCTCACCTCGGCCGGCGTCCGGCCAAAGGAAGGAGAAGAAGGCAAAAAAATTAAAAATTAAAAATATTTAAAAATTCGAAAAAAATTAAAAAATTAAAAATATTAAAAAATTACCTCGCCGCCGGCTGTCCTCACCGACGTCCACATCAAGACCGACCGGCCAATTTTGGCCGGATGGACCGAATTGGCACAATTATAAAAGGTTTAGGACTAAATTGGACCCAAAAAAAAGTTTAGGACTGAATTAGCATAATTACAATAGATTTATGACTTTTTTGGTAATTCTCCCAAGATATCACCTAAGTGTTTGAACGTTAGTCGATTCTAAGATTAGCAAGCTAATCGGTTAGATGATTGCTTTTCCAAAAGTTATGTTGGCTTTTTTTGAATAATAAAACAAGAATTTTTTGTTGGTGATAAAATATCAGGCCATCGGTTGGACTAAACTCACATGCTCGACAGAGGAGACGGACATGAGAAGGTCCAAAAGAAAAAAAAAAATTGAAAGGTGACCAAAAACTCCGAAAATGGACAAAGAACATATGGACAGATCCATGGATCAATCTTAACTGCACACCCAACGTCATCTCTCGATTCGATAAATGGCTGATGGAAAGCTTCGAAGGCAACAGGGACTCACCCGAGGAGGAGTTGGTGGCGGCAGTGCTCTAGTTCGTATGGAAAGCCCGAAACCACACCATTTTCAAAGCCAAGCCACCGGATCCGAACACCATAATTGATCTAGCACAAGCACATCTCCAAAACTTCAGCAGATGGCAAAACAAAAATGAGGCCAAGAAAACCATAGATCTGCACTTACCGCGAAGATGGAGATCGCCGGAGAGAGGGTTGCTGAAACTAAACGTCGATGGATCTTGGGTACAAGGAGAACATGTCGAATCAGTCGTCAGAATCCTACGGGATCAAGCTGGCCAAGTAATCGACGGCTTCGTGCGAGAGTCTAAGCTTCTTCCCCTATTCAAATCGAAACCCTAGTGATCTTGGACGGGCTAGAGTTTCTGCGGTTCAGAAAGGAATCGCATGTGGGTGAAGAAGGAACTAGGAAAAGTACAAAAATGAAAAGTGGAGTGTGAGACCAATTGTTTAACTGCAGAGCAAAGTATCATGGGCCGGGCCGAATCTCCTTGGAATGTGAAGATCATTATTGAGCAATGCAAAGGCATATTATCCCATTCCAATTCGATGAAGTTGGTTCACTGCTCGCGGGAAGCCAATAAAGCTACAGATTGGCTTGCAAAGGCGCACAGAACAAAATCTCTACCTCAAAATTAGAGATCATTTCCTCCACCAGCTCTTTTGGAAATTTTATGTTTGGAATATTATCTATCATCTTCTTTTAAGTCTCGTATGTTATGAATGAAAGAAATTTTCATTTTCGACCCAAAAAAAAAAAAAAAAAAAAAAACTCTATAACGAGATGGCAAAAGGCTTGTAGTCCTACTAATAAAGGGATTAAAGGGGTGAGGCTGAAGAGTATTGGATCCGGTATTTGATCCTTGTGAGCATTGCACATATATGTACATTAAAAAAAAAGGAGTGAGATTTATTTTTTGCAAAAAAACTCCATATCAAGATTGCAATGCTGTTTTCCTTTTTCTAATTAAAAAAATGAGGTGCCATGAAAAGCAAACTTTGCAAAATGATACATCTGACTCATGTTCCTTAGTCGAGAGAAATAAGGTTGATGACTGTGTCTTTGGAAGATACAACCATTGCGCCATAATAGCAACCCTTACATTTTTTTTTTCTGGAATATACTTTCTTTCGAGAAAATTGTTCAACAGATTATAAATATATCGTACGGTAGTCAATTCAATTCTAAACATTTTAATTGTATCAATTTAATTTAAAATTTTTAGATAACTTACCAATTCAATCAAAAACTTTTTAATGATTTGTCAATTTAGTCTTGAATATTTTAACGATTTATCAGTTTAGTCCTTTCACCCAGTTTCGAATATTCAAAATTCAATAAAAGATTAGAATTTTGGTGATGAAATTCAATAAGCTACAGTATGTCGTAGCTGATTGTCACAGCCGATCGATTGGGATCGTAACCGCGCGACAACTCGGCCACTTTGGATCACCCAAGCCAAATCTTGCTCGATCAATCACACAACTCGCTCGAGCACCTGGATCGTAGAGAAAGAAAGCTTCTAGAGAGAGGAGCTTTGGAAAGAAAGGAGCTTTGTATTACTGAAATGTTTGATGATACAAATGAGGGGGGAGGGCACCCTTTCTTATACTCGAGACCCTCTTATTACATCCGTTGATCTAGAATTTATCTGATGGACGAGATCGCACTGTCTCAACTACCGACATTAATGGCAACTACCATCTACCGACATTAATAAGGCTAGAAACTTCTAGAATCAAACGTAATGACGATGTCACCCGCCCTTGGACACTTCAGGAAGAAGACTTGATGGGAATCCCAGCTAGCGCAGGAGGTCCTCCACGTCACAGCCCGATCCTTCATCTTCGGAAACCTCTTGGTTGTGACATTCTACCCCATTCAATCGAGCGACGCCCTCGTCGCTCATAGCTTGACGGGCGGCCTTCTTCACACGAGCATGGGCTTTGGCACGGGTTTTCTTGTTTCGATTTCGTTTGGTGCGGACGCTCACAAACAACGGACCACACCCTTCGATTATCAGCTCGAGCGTGGCACACAGCTCCATCTTCGGCTTGGACGGATCATGTGGCGCGTACTCAACCTCGGGAAGAGTGCTTGAATTGGCATGGCATGAGTTGGAGTAGTATCCAGCTCTACCTTCGGCTTCTCCTCAACCAGCTTGTTCATGCACTTCACAGCCTTCAAGCTCTTATCAAGGTGTCGGATCGTTGCAATGGTCTTGGTGTCGATTACTCCTTTGATCATGGGAATCATCGACGTGTATTTTGGGTCGAGGATCATAATACACTTGGTCCTCATGTTGATCATGGCACTCACACTATCGAAGAATTGCATTCCCAAAATGAGATCATAATCATCGAGAGGGATTACCTCCAATGCCATCTTGCCCTTCCATCCGCCGATTTTGACATCCACATCCGAAGTCGATCCTACACCATGGAGGCCCTCCCAGTTGATAGGCTTGAAGGAATTCCCGGTTGACTCCACGTGAAGTTTCAAGGCCTTCGCCACTTCAGTCGACATGAACATGTTCGACGCACCCGTGTCAACCAAGGCATATAGCGTTCGGCCGCACGCGTTGACTTCCACGAAGAACATGTCCGAGTTCGACGCAACTTCTTTTTCTTTGGACAATGATTGAGCTTGGACTGAGTTGATCATCTTCATAGCTCCAAGCCGAATCTGCCGATTGTCTTCTTTGGGCTCCTCCTCTTCTTCGATGGCAAGGAGGGCATTGATTCGACCCTTTTTCGGTCACTTTTGGGTCTAATGCGAACCTTTGCAGATAAAACAAGGAGAAGGCGGGGGTTGATCAAACTTACTTGTCGTGCAGTCCATTGGTCAACCCTTTTGGAAGGCCGGCTTAGAAGTGCCTTCACTCCAAGTTTTGACTCGGCCGCTTTGTTCATGCGGGCCTCGGGGAGTGTTCCTTCATTCATCCTCGGATCAATCCGACCTCCAATCCCTTGCTCTATTCCTTGGTTCAGCTTTGGTGAGGTCGACGAGCGACTCGGCCACGCTTAGTGCTCTTGCGAGACTCGACACATCGTCGCTTGAGCTCGAGTAGTGCCCACGGCTTCAATCCATCCATGAACGCTCCGAGAGCCTCCTCCTCACTAAGGTTGCGGATTTGGAGTTTGAGCTCCGTGAACTCCTTCACGTACTCTCGAATCACACCTATTTGTTCAAGGCTATGGAGTTTGCTACAGGCTTCTTGTTGAGCAAACTCGGGGAAGAAATAGTCTCGAAATTCCCTTACGAAGTCATCCCATGTCTCCACGGGATTGGCACCACGCCTAGTCTCATCGCACCAATTTCGCCACCAAAGCATCACGGTATTAGAAAGGAACATCGAAGCGGTTTGTACCTTGATCAACTTATCTTGGATGTTGACAGCGCCAAAGTATTGCTCCATGCTCCAAACAAAGTTGTCCACCTCTTTAACAGATTGTTCGCCTTTGAACTCTTTTGGCTTCGGCACCTTGAGTTTAGGCACCGCTTGTGTTGGCATTCCTCCATTGGCATTGCTTAGCTTGCATAGGGCGAGCTCGGTCTTGAGCTCTTGGATCTCCGCCTTCATGGCTTCGACCTCGTCCCTACGCGAACTTTCCTCCTCGATCACTTGGACACGCTCTTTCAATACATCAATCGATGCTTCAAGGGCTTCGTCCTTATTGTGCAACAGGGCTGTAGCTTCGTTGAGGTCGGTCGTGAAGTCTTCACAGAGTGAGGTCTCAACCTCCATGATCCGGTCTCTCACATCGTCAAGACCTTCCATGAGCTCAAGCACGGCACTCCGGACCTTCCCGATCTTCTCATCGAATGCAGCTACGGCATCCATCGAGGCATCTCTTTTCTTTGCTTGGCCGTGGGTCTCCTTGACTTGCATGGCCTCTCCATCCATAGTAGCTTCTTGGCTCGACATTCTCTCGATCAGATGGTGCTCCTCGATCTCTCAAAATAGAACACTCATTTGTTCTGATACCACTTGTCACAAGCTGATCGATTGGGATCGTGACCGCGCAGCAACTCAAGTACTTTGGATCACCCAAGCCAAGCCTTGCTTGATCAATTGCACAACTCGCTTGCACACCCGAATCGTAGAGAGAGAAAGCTTCTAGAGAGATGAGCTTTGGAAAGAAATGAGCTTTGTATTACTAAAATGTTGGATGATACAAATGAGGGGGAGGGCACCCTTCTTATACTCGAGATCCTCTGATTATATCTGTTGATCTAGAATTTATCCGGCGGACGAGATCTCACCACCTCAACTACCGACATTAATGGCAACTACCATCTACCGACATTAATGGCAGCTACCATCTACCGACATTAATAAGGCTAGAAACTTCTAGAATCATGAGTAATGACAGTGTCGTCCGTCCTTGGAAACTTCAGGAAGAAGACTTGATGGGAATCCCAATGAGAACAGGAGGTCTTCCGCGTCACGGCCCGGTCCTTCATCTTTGGAAACCTCTTGGCCGTGACATGATGCTATTGCCCGGGGCCGGGGCGGGGTTGGTTACATACCTCATTATACTTGTGATCCCAAACAGGGTCAAAATACTGCCACGTAGCGCCTTGTCATCGCCAGATGGTGTGAAACTATTGGGCCTCTTTCTAATCCAATCTAAGTCGTTTGGTCAACTTTGGTTGTCGAAGAAAGAGCCGAGGCGAGTCCCTTGCAATCTTCTGACCTCAAAACGCACACGCAACAGGAGTTTCGTGCTCGATCGACAGAAACTTAGGAAACGCATTGTGACTTAACGACCGAAATGAAATGTCAAGTCTCCATCGAGCAACGAGCCACGTGTTCAGAGCCAAATGTTCAGGAGTAACATGTGCATAAAAATGAACACGTGGCATAGAAATCCTTTTTTTCTTGGTTGAATGATAAGTTATTCAATTTTGCTAAGACAAGACGTCAAGGCCCACCAAGTCGGTTCAATAGGACTCCAAAGGGAGGGGAAATGAGATTCAATTTCGTGACAAGGATTTTCTTGTTTAGGCTTTTACGCCCAATCTATAATTATGTTCACCTCTCTAAAGCGATGAGCTACCCAAATGTTTTGTTAATAAGAATAGGTACGTCCACTTTCGCATGTAACTTGGATCTCAATCTTAAATTCATCTTGGACTCGCTCCGTGGATGAGAAAGAGAAGGGAAACTGGGGGTTGAAGTGTGACATAAAAGATGCAAGAAAAACCCAAGAACGCTAGTATATATCACAGCAATAATAAAGGTATATGGTGACTAGAACATGTTCATTTATCGCAAGAATGACAAAAGATCTGTAGAATCGAATGCGACACACAAAGATCAACGAATCAAGCGGAAGGCGATCCTCTCCTGGGAATTCCTAGAAGCAGGCATCCAGGACGCAGCAACAGCAGATCGCAGCGCAGCTGGTGAAAACAAGAAGGAGCGCAATTAGGACAAGCGAATGTGTATAAATATGTAGAAGCAAAGGAGGGGCTGCATTGCGAGATAATCACTTACCAGCCCTTCCAGAAGCCGTCGCCCCTAGTCTTGGTCTCGATGGGGATGGTGTTCTGCACTGGCTGTTGGGCGTCCCTCGTGGGATAGCCGGGTGGTGGAGGCGCCACGTACGCCATTGTTGATGCCGGTGGTGGGTACGCCACTGCACAAAATATCGCGTACCGTCATCACAAGTCATCGATACATGAATACCCAAGATTATATAATTCAAGCTGAATAGTTCGAAAATTTTGGTTTGAACTTCGGTGGTGGGGCTAGCGGCCACAGCCACCTCCTCCACCAGCCGCCGGAAGACCGCCGGTGACTCCTCCCAAGAAGTCAAACAAGAGTTTTCAACCAGAAAGAACAAGTGCTGATTGATTTCTTTGTCGAGTTTAAGAAAATCCAAAAAAGAAAGACGGACAGACAAACAAACGACTGCTGAACTGTTGTTACAATCGCCGATCATAATGAAAATGAGATTGTGGGATATTCTTGCATGAAAAGGAGGGGCAAAAGGAAGCGATTTTGCCGAGATAAAGTCGGCGAAATTCGAGAGAGAACAAGGATGGGTTCGAATGTTACCTGGGATTTGGTTCTGGTGGTTGTTCTGGCTCATCTTCGGTCGGAAACGTTGACTGAGATCTCTAGCTCGCGTAAAAGTACGTGCTTGGAGAGAAAGAGAGAGAGAGAGAGATGGTAGAGATGATAATATGATGAGAGCGAAGGAACGGGGCGAGATTTATAGATGAATGAATGAGAAGGAAGATACGGAGAAAGAGGGAGCTGATGGTTGACGGTACCTCCGAAGGCGCGTCAGACCGCGTGAATCTGAACACGGGAAGCAAAGGCGAAGCAAAAAAGGTGACGTGTATCCCAAGTTGAGTTTGGACGTTGTTAGCCTAGGCTAAGCTAATTTTTTGTCATTAGTCATGCAACATGCATTTGAATAAGGTTCCATTTCTCATTAGGCTTTGTTTTACGCAAAATTTTCCATCAAAAAAAACATTTTCCTTATTTTCTGACATTTGAATCATTTAAGAAAATGAGTCGTCGGAATACCTTTCCATAATCAATGAAAAGGCAGTGTTTAAATTTAGATAAATGATTTTCTATTTTAAAAAATCACAAATCAATTTTAAAAATATAACTAGACAACGGTGCTTGGACCAAATATCTCGGCACTTATGCACGGAAACCACAATGCCCGTGTGCAAGTCCATAGTGGTGAAGTCTAGGTCTCTTGAGGATGGGTTGAGACTCGATATACATGCCCAAGTCCCAAGTAACCATGCATAGGCATGGGTACCCAGCTCCCATGCCTAAGTCATCAATGCTTGTGCCCAACTCTACAAAGGCCTAGCAAGGGACCTCAATGCACGTGCCCAATTCCCCAACTGATGTGCCTTGTTACTAGACTCCCATGCCCAAATCACTAGTGCTTAGGCTCAAGTTAATTGAGGCATGGCCCGGTTTCTCAATAGTTGAGCCCAAGTCCATGAAATATGGGCCCACGCTCCTCGAGGTCAAACCCAAGACCCTAGTGCCCAATTCGAGTCCCTAATGGTTGTGCCCAAGTACTCGACTCTAGTACCCATGTTATCGAGGCCCGGGCCTGCATCCATCAAGGCGAGGCCCTAGAAACTCTAGTTCTAATGACTAGGACTTTGGTGGTCGAGCCTAAGCCCCCCAAGGCTGAGGCCTAGTTTTGATGCTCAAGCTGAGGTCCTAGGTACTCAAGTCCAAGACCCTAGCAAACGGGCCAAGGACCCTCGAGGTTAGGCCCATTGTCCTCAACAATAGGGGTGTAAATGGTTTGGTTTGGTTTGGTTTTTTTTAAAAACCGAACTAAACCAAACCGATAAAAATTTCATTGAAGCGAACCGAAATCTATCCGAATCGAAACTAAACCGAATCGAAATCTAGGTTGGATTTCGGTTCGCCTTTAGTTTTTTGGTTTTTTACTTTTATGTTTGTAATTCTCCTACATACACCCCTTTCTATAAAATTTTTATTTTTTAAAATCGATTTTGTAATTAGTTTTTATTCTTTTTATTTTCCTTTTTCCTTTTTCTTTCTTTTTCTTTTTTTCTTTTTATTTTTTCTTTCCTTTTCTTCTTCTTCTTCATTGGTCGATTGCCGGCCCGGTGGCTAGCGACCAGCGACCGGCGACCGGCCAATGAAGAAGAAGAAAAATAAAATAAAAATTAAATTAAATTAAATTAAATTAAATTAAAAATGATTTTATAAATAAAAAAAATAGAAACTTTAGATTTTATCGGTTTGGTTTGGTTAACCGAACCGATAAAAACCGAACCAAGTTAAAAATTTCTGGTTCTTAATGAGAACCGAACCAAATAAGAACCGAACCGGAAAAAAAACCAAATTTTTCAGTTCGGTTCGGTTTTGACACCCTACTCAACATTAGTGCCTGAGTCTCCGGTGGTTGTACCCAAGTACCTCGATGGTCAAGCACTCTCATCCCCCAAATGGTTGGGTCCAAGACCTCAACATTAGGGTCCAAGAACCCAAGGCTATGCCAGGGACAACACCCATTGGTTTCCATAAGAAAGAAAAATTGTTTACAATCTATAAAATTATTTATGTTATGAAAATTTAATTAGTAGAACTTTATTTAAATTTGATGATATAATATGTATAACTCTTAATAGTGTAATTATTTTTATTTACATCACATGCATATTCATTTACTTTCTAATAAATACCCATGGTACTCTTCTTATTATTCGCAATGATGCTATAATTCTCAAACAATCCATAATTCACCAAATAACATAGAAATATTAGAATATCCGACTTAAAAATTTAAACTGTTATAAATGGGGTAGACCATCTCAAAGCTATGGTATGAAAGCACATGCATATAAAGAGAGAATCTTAATCATACAAAAAAGTCTCTTTAATATAGTACAGGATATTTCTCTCTGGGGTATTCATTTAGTACCAAAAAACAATGTTCCAACCAGCTAATGCTCAGCTTTGTTTGTGGCTGGCAGAGAAGTCAAACTCTCTAAGCAAGTAACCGATCGTGTTTTATATGAAAGCACATGAAATAAAGGTCGAATCTTAATCATTCGTGAATTTGAAACAATATATAGAAGCTATGGTGTGATAGCATTTGAAAAGGAAGAGAGAATCTTAATCAGACAAATAGAAGCCTCTTTAACACAGTACAATACATTTCTGTCTCAGCATTCTTTTAGTTTAAAAAAAAAATTCCCAACCACGTCCACCTGGAAATATTGTCCAAAAAGTCCTAAATCTATTGGATTTTTACCAATTTAGATTTAAAAATTTTAATTTTACTAATTTAATCTTAATTTTTTTTTTCATTTTATCAATTAAGTCTATTCAGTTAATTTTGACCGAAAATCACTAATATAGATGCCAGACGTCCTACATAGCACTGCTGGCACTAATATAGATAATTTTTAATATTATATTTTCATATTTTTCAATTTTTTTTTCCTTTTTTCCTTTTTTTTTCCTTTCACTTTCAATTTCCTTCTTTACTTTTTTTCCTTTTCTCCTTTTTCCTTTTGTTTTCTTTTTTGCTTTTATCTTTTCGTTTCTTTAGTCTGTCAACCTCAAGCAAGGGACACTTAGGCCATGGTTGATGAGGGCAACTCCTCACCAGATTGGGTGAGAGTCGCCTTTGCCTAGCCTAGTGAAGGTTTCCCTCACCCGATCCAGCAAGGTCCTCCCCCTCACCATCCCAGGCCCATGTGGCCTTCACCCAAGACCAATGACTTCCGTTGGCCATCGATGAGGCTCAATGATGGTCAATGAAGGGAAGGAGGGAAATATAAAAAATAAAGTGAAAGCAAAAAAGGAATATATGAGAAAAGAAAATAAAATGAATGAATAAATAATTCAAAAAAATATTACTAAAAATTGTCCACGTTAGTACCAGGCTACCAGCTATACCACGTTGGACAGATGATGCCAATCTCGGCAATTTTCAATCAAAATTGATCGAATTAACTCAATTGTCAAAACTTAATAAGATTTAGGAATCAATTAGAAAAATTATGAAAAATTAATTTGTATAGGACTGAACTAGTAAAAGTACAATAATTTCAAGGCTTTTTTGATAATTTTCCCTATTCACTTGAGAGGTACAGTTGGGGTGCTCTTTGATATAAATATTTATGGTGACTACTTTAAAATCATCGAGATGGCAACTTAGGGGATTGAATCCAAACCCAACCAAGTTTGACACATCAAAATCCGGTTGAGGAAGGACTACGTTTTGACTAGTTGATGGGTTTCACGGAAAGATCTGTAAGTGATGAGAGTTCTTGTCATCATAAGGGGATAAACATATAGTTCCATTGCATGAACCAACTAAATGAACCTTATCGTGATTTTGGATAAACGAAATATTTAGATTGATGTCTTGACGTGAAAAGCGCATTTGCACTCTCGGAAAGTTGTCGAAGTCATACTTAACAAGATCAAGCTTTGCAATTTGGTCGATCTCTCAAGACAAGCTTTGCCGGCAAAGATGCTAGGGAGAAGAACCTTCTGAGATATGCATACAGACCTGAACCAAAAGCTCTCGCTAGGGATTAGCATCTTCATTAGAAGGTCAACTGGAAATCTCTTTGTAAAATTGTTCAAGTAGCAAATGTTTTTAAACTCCATAATTGCTTCTTATTTCAACCTAAATGGTGATGCTTTTACATTGGACGTGACCATGCCTTTTGACTAATCTAGAAGACATCTTTTGGGTCCTATTGAATTTTTATATCTTATAAAAGGTCTTTTGTCAATTAAATTTTTTTTTATAAACAAAAGAGTGGACATGATATCAGCACTAACGGTCCCCTCGAAGCATTGTCAAAAGGGTCTCACTCGGGACGGAATGTTCGGCTTAAGATATTACGATTTCACACCACCCAAGATTCGACGGTCCAATTTGACGATCAATTCATGGTTCCAAAAGAAAATTAACAAATGATATACATGTAGTGCTTTGTCATGAGCTAGTCAATGCAAGCCACGTAATGTGCAAAAAGATCCATAAAGACAAGAAGAAGAGGAATATTTTCATTTACACTTTGGTTAGCTAAATTCTTGTCATTAGTCATGAACCATACACATGAATGAGTTGGAATTTCTCATTAAATCCTTGGATCGAATATCCTTTTGCCCTTGATAAAAAAAAGAAAATTAAAATACAGCAAAAGGAAAAAATGTTAAATGTTAAAGAGATTTGAAATAGTTGCAAAAGGGATGAGCGCAATATAATAAATAAGATAATGGCAAATTAATTGAAGGTTGAAAGGCTTTTACAAAACCCTTGACAAGATGCACATAAACAGTGTTCAAAAGCGAGTATAACCTCGTTGGACCATAATGGGTCAATCCCTTTGAGTGATAAACATGTTTTCAGTGGGTCGATCTTTTCAATTCGTTTATGACCCGGTTAGTTATCGATAGCAAAATTTGTCACATCACATTTTACCTGAGAGTTGGGAAAGAAAGGATGATTGCCCAATCATATTACATGAAGATGCCCTATTAACCGGTCAAACATTTTATTTGACTGATATTACATGCTGACATAATTGTATTCTGGGTCATCGCTCGGAAAAATATATATATATATATATATATATATATATATATATATATATATATATGAATTGGGACGCTGATGTCTCCCCAAAGAGATTAACCCGTCCACCGATCAATATTATCAGGTGATCCATGGATTCCACTTGATGAGACGTGACGTGAGAGGACATTTAGAGCAAGCGCAATTTCTTCTAAGGCTTTATTTATTTCGCAAAAAATAAATATTTAAAAAAATAATCATATATTTTATTTTAAAAATGAATGAATGAAAATATTTTTATCATTTACGTAAATATATAAATATAAATTAATTTCATCGATGAAAATATTTTTCATCTACTTACTATTTCAAACGACTTAAGTATCATTTAAAAATATTTTCCAAATTACTCATTTTTCGTGAAATAAGTAAAGTCTTAATTTTGAATTTTTTATTGTCTAGTCTCCACGATAGCTATAATATAAGCATTCTCAGTGAACATGGAACAATTACACATAACTTGGAATGATCCTACGATATCACAAATTTTATTGAGGAGTAAACACTTATTAAGCAATATCATATGCATAAGTCTCGATATTTGTGATGAAATACTTTAAGCGTCTAGTTCCCTTAAAAAAAAATTCAATTTTAGGTTTAATCTCAATTTTATCATGAACATTTTTTTATCTAAAAAAATCGTTAATTTTCACTCTAATCCCAAATTTGCTCATGTGTCAAAAAATTGATACTAATTTTCTTAAGATTATTAATATCGGAGGTTGTTGTTATTCCATATGAAAATGAGGACGTTGTTGAAGATGCATATTCTAATAATGGACCTCTCACTGGCCTTAATGTTGATAATTTCGAAAATATGAATAACAATTCTTCATCCGTGGGTGAATTTGAGATTAGATTGAAAGTCTAGGTGAGAATTTAGATTGGATCTAAAATTGAGGAGTTTTCAGGAATTATGCCATTGTTTAAGGAAGATTGGCACGCCGGTCAAGCAACCAATCACCGAGGAGTTAGGCCATCTAATTTGGAAACACCCATGAGTTATACTTGGTTGATATTTTGACCACGTTTTAGTGATGGTAACAACATTTTGCTTTGGAAAAATGAAATAAACATTGTCTCGCGCGGACAGTTTTATAGGTTGGTTAAGGATCATAACTCTCTCTCTCCAAAATTAATAGGGCATACAATCGCCAACCGCTAGAGGAGGCTACAAGTACCCTTTTACTTTTAACTATGTTCATTCTTCGTACAAGCTCTAATTCTTTCCCCCGCCCTTCATTTTGTTCACCGTCCGCTGTCATTAACACTAAAATTGAGACGAAAAATAGAGGTCGTAGCTTTCTTTGTATCACGTCTCGTTAATAAGAATAGGTACATCCACTTTCGCGTGTACCTTGGATCTCAATCTTAAATTCATCTTGGACTCGCTTCGTGGATGAGAAAGAGAAAGGAAACTCGGGGTCGAAGTGTGATATAAAAGATGCAAGAAAAACTCAAGAAAGCTAGTATATATCACAGCAATAATAAAGGTATATGGTGACTACAACATGTCCCATTTATCGCAAGAATGACAAAAGAAGATCTGTAGAATCGAATGCTAAACAAAAAGATCAACGAATCAAGCGGAAGGCGATCCTCTCCTGGGAATTCCTAGAAGCAGGCATCCAGGACGCAGCAACAGCAGATCGCAGCGCAGCTGGTGAAGACAAGAAGGAGCGCAATTAGGACAAGCGAATGTGTATAAATATGTAGAAGCAAAGGAGGGGCTGCATTGCGAGATAATCACTTACCAGCCCTTCCAGAAGCCGTCGCCCCTAGTCTTGGTCTCGATGGGGACGGTGTTCTGCGCTGGCTGTTGGGCGTCCCTCGTGGGATAGCCGGGCGGTGGTGGCGCCACGTACGCAGGTGCTGATGCCGGTGGTGGGTACGCCACTGCACAGAATATTGCATATTGTCATCACAAGTCATCGATAAATGAATACCCAAGAGCATATAATTCAAGGTCAATAGTTTGAAAAGGTTGTTTGAACTTCGGTGGTTGGGCCAGCAACCACAGCCGCCTCCACCAGGCCCCCGGAAGACCGCCGGCGGCTCCTCCCAAGAATTCAAACACAAATTCTAACCGAAAAGAAGGAGAGCTAGATCGATTTCTTTGTCAAGTCTAAAAAAAAGAACAGATGAACAAACGGATTCCTGAACCACTACTGTTACAATCGTCCACCGACCACTATCCGACTTTGGAGCTCTTGCTCGACCCTAATTACGACCAACGTGCGAATTCTGCAAATCCTAAGTCCATATAAACCCGCTCGATTTGCAGAACACCAATGCACTGAGAAGAGGAGCAGGAGAAACGATTTTGACCAAGATCAGATCGGCAAAAACTAGAGAGAGAGATAGAGAGAATCGACATCAAAAGGGCGGGAGGGTCGAAACAGATCGAGGGTGAATTTGATCATTACCTGGGATTTGGCTCTGGGTGTTGTACTGGCTCATCTTCGATCGGAAAACGTTGACTGAGATCTCTAGTAGCTCACGAGGAAGTTCTGTGCTTGGAGAGATACGATAGAGAGAGAGATGACGTAGATGATGGAGATGATGGAGAGAGGAAGCAAGAGAGATGATAGGAGATGATGAGAATGCAGATATGGTGCGGAGATTTATAGAAAGATAGGAGGAGGAAGAAGATGCTGGGAAGGAGGAGGGGGAGCAGGCGATAGTTGACGATGCTTCCGAAGGCGCGTCGCGACGCAGGAGCACAACGCACTAATTATATCTAATATAGGAAAATCTCTTAGAGAATTATATTAATTATCTCTAAAATTCTCTATGGATTGAAAACAAGAAACTTAGATCGGGAAAAATGATTTCTCCATCTGGCAAAAAGTAAATCACCTTCCCTAACCACCAAATAAATAAAAACTAACTATTTTCCTAATATTTTCATGTATTACGAAGTTTTCAATGAAATAAAGACATCTATAATATCTCCATAATGTGTCGAATTGCTTACTTTCATTACTCAATTGGATTATTGAATCGAGAATAATTGTGGTGGGTTGGTCATCTGGATGGGTACCATGAAGGAATCTCGAAGGGTTGAAGAATTATGCAGATTGGAATTGAACAACTTTGGAATAATTTCCTTATCCGCGACACGTAGCGGCTTGTCGGCGGCGTCAGCCAGCCGATGTGGGGATTAAACAAAGCCGAGGAGGTGGCCGCGGCGCTGTCTTCGTTTAATGCGTCCAGCGAAGGGAGGGGAAAAACGCGGTGTCGTCTCGGGCCCCTCTCCTCATCGAAACAGTTTTCTATTTTATTCACGTATTTATTTCTTTGCAAAAAATAATGATGTCGTATTGCGTACGTCTCTGCCGTTTTGCCTTTTCCTTCTCCGCGTCGCCGAATTTGAATGGTCTTCGACTCTTCGTGGGGACGGCGCGGCCGGTCGATCGTTCTTTTGGTCCAAACCTTCGGAACCTTCGAAAATTCTTCTGTAAGCAATCTGTTTTGTCGTTTACTTATGTAATTCATATTAGATTTGTTGCTTTTTGAAGAATCGAGATGTGGATTAGTTGAACTGCTAACCTTACAAGAAAACCCCGAATGAATCAATAAATAATTAGTTGTCCACGTTAAAGAAACGGAAAAGAAAGAGACTTTCCCTTTCTCGGTAAGCGTTTCCGGTAATGTGACCGGAAAATTTATTTTGCTCGAGAAAGGGTACTTTAAAACGTATAAGTAGGTAGCAAAACATGAAGAGGTTTTATCTTCCTTCTTTAATGAAAAGGGGGCTAAAGCCAGTTACGATAAATTAATCGATTATCACCATTTTATTTCCTGAACAAAACATGAAATAACTCTCAAGGAGACAATAAAAAGAGCCTTAGCACTAGAAGATATCTTCTAAGTGTTTGAACGTTTGTCGATTCCGAGATTAGCAAGCTAATTGGCTAGATGATTGCTTTTCCAAAAGTTATGTTGGCTATTTTGAATAGTAAAGCAAGAATTTTTTGTTGGTGATAAAATATTAGGCCATCGGTTGGACTAAACTCACATGCTTGACAGAGGAGACGGACATGCGAAGGTCCAAAAGAAACAAAAAAATTTGAAAGGTGACCAAAAACCCCTCTTCCAACTCTATAACGAGATGGCAAAAGGCATGCAATCCTGTTAATAAAGGGATTAAAGGGGTGAGGCAGAACAGTATCAGATCTAGTATTTGATCCTTGTGAGCATCACATGCATATGTACATAAAAGAGAGGAGTGAGATTTCTTTTTTCTTTTTTTTTAAAAAACTCTGTATCAAGATTGCAATGCTGTTTTTCTTTTTCTAATAAAAAAAATGAGGTGCCATGAAAAGCAAATTTTGCAAAATGATACATCTAACTCATGTTCCTTAGTCGAGAGAAATAAGGATGATGATTGTGTCTTTAGAAGATACAACCATTGCACCCTAATAGCAACCCTTATATTTCTTTTTTTGGAAATATACTTTCTTTTGATAAAATTATCCACCAGATTATAAATTTATTGTACGGCAATCAATTCAAATCGAAACATTTAATTGTATCAATTTAGTCTAAAATTTTTGAACAATTTGCTAATTCAATCATAAACTTTTTAATAATTTATCAATTTAGTTTTAAACATTTTAACGATTTACCAATTTAGTCTCTTGAGCCAATTTTGAATATTCAAAATTTAATAAAAGATGAAAATTTTGGTGATGAAATTCAATAAGCTAAAGTATGTCATAGCTGATGCTAAGGGGGATTAAATTAAAGTTCCGTACCTCATAATACTTGTCATGCCAAACAGGGTCAAGATACTGCCACGTGGCCCCCTGTCATCGCCAGATGGTGTGAAATTATTGGGCCTCTCTTCTTATCCAATCTAAGTGATGTGGTCAACTTTGGTTGTCGAATATAAAGAGCCAAGGCGAGTCACGTGCAATCTTCTGACCTCAAAACGCACACGCAACGCGAGTTTCGTGCCACGTGTTCAGAGACAAAAATATTCAGGAGTAACATGTCAATAAAAACGAACACGTGGTATAGGAATCCTTTTCTTCTTGGTTGAATGATAAGTTATTCAATTTTGCTAAGATAAGAGGGCAGGGCCCACCAAGTCGGTTTCAATAGGACTCCAAAGGGAGGGGAAATGAGATTTAATTCTATGACAAAGATTTTCTTGTTTAGACTTTTACGCCTAATTTATAATTATGTTCACCTCTCTAAAGCGATGAGCTACCCAAATGTCTCGAATTAGAGCAATAGATGCCAGCCTTCGATGATGAGCAGGCATGCTTCCCACAAGAACGCGGGATTTGCAGAGGGCAAATCCCTTGTCAGTTCAAGACCGCCTTACTTGAGTAAGATAGACTTGTGCTTTTTTAGAGATGGAGTACTATAGGTTTTGAAGGAATGCTAGAATTTATGTTCGTGTGGCTGAGGAAACCGGTACTAGTCTTGCAAATCCATAGAGTAGGCTCCGTGAGGAATTACGATAGATCCACGAGATAGCATCCTTCGTCAATCTAGGTTCCAACGAGCCATGTTTGTTGATTTTGAGAGCTCCTTTATTATGTGGACAGCTGAATAATGTTCAAATCTTTCATTCATTAACCCACCAAGTGCAAGTAGCCTAATTTGGGCCATCAGCTAAGATCGTTAGTGTCTTACCCTGATTCATGAGGATGATGGGTGTTATAAGTTTCTCGGATATTCTTTCATTAGCTTGGACTTCCACATTAATTTTTAAGTTGCCTACAAGGTAACATAGTGGTCATTTATCCAAAGAGTCCAACATGGTCAAGTGCCCAAGATTAGTAACAAAGTATGACAGCTTATATGAAAATGTAGCAACTCAAATGTTGATAATAACAAAAATTGAATTCTCCATATTATTACAAGAACCTTAATGTTACAACCAAGCATAGGAATTAGACTTGATCATGGGTCTGATGGTTCACAGCCTGCCCAGGCCCTGCCAAGTTATAGGCATCTTTGGGCAAGCTTGGGCAAGAGCCTATATTTTCCCATTGATCACCGCTAATCAAGATATCAATAAGCTGTAAAATTTCGCAACTAGGAATTTTTATAAGAACTAGTAACATTCTACAAATAAGTATCACTAAGCTTTTTATGTATGGTTTGTAACTTTTCGTATGACAAAATGACTATGAACACACATACAAGAATAGCCAGTGACCTTTTGGTGTTGGGAACACTACTTGATCGGATCATACTTATTGAACCATCAATGATCACCTAACGGGGCTACACGAGCGACCCCCTAATTGGGCCCTGAAGTTGTGGGGGTTGTTGACATTTGCGGTCTTCGATGAACAAGTCGATTTTCCCATTAGGGGCCTAGCCAGCTAGGGCAAGTGATAAAAAAAAAAAGGTTGTTTTCTCCAAAGTTACCGTCAACCGATATTGTCAGCCCAGCCCAATTCCCCTAAGCAAGGGAGTTCGACGTTTTGTATTCATTTGGCCCAAGCAGGATCTTAGACTCGGTCATTTTACGCTCCGGTTTGTTGAAGGTTGATTAGGCTGGTCTATTGTATCGATTATTTATTTTCACAGAATCACAGATTAAATTATTTTAGATATGGAAGAGACGAGAAGAAAGCATGGTAGTTGTGATCTTCGCTGAAATATTTATGACGAAAGCAAAAGGTAGTTCTTGAAGTGTTTATGACTTTAACACTGAATTTTCTTTTTTGGCTCAACCCGAAAATTGCATCAAAAATAATTGTGACATATATGCATTGATTTTTGCTTTTTACAATAGTATGAATAACACAGGCAGAAGCCTCCTAGCTTTTATATTAATTCAATTTTAGGGTTTGTTTATTTCATTGAAAACTTTTTGTCTCTGAAAACTGTTTCAGGAAATTTATCTTTAGAGCAAGTAAACCATTTTCCGGTATTTATTTGCATTGAAAAGAAGTTGAAAAATTGGTTTTATGGTACTTGATTAGAAGTAAATTCACTAAATGCAGGTTGTATTGTTAAAAATGACATGTAATGACTAGCAAACTAGAATAAAACATGTTTGTTTATTCTATAATCCATTGAAATAATATGAATTACAAAGAAAATAGGAAAAAGAGGAATTACGTTGGGAAAAATTAGATATGATGGTGTCTTTTGAGAAGGTAGAAGAGCATGAGCATTATTGAAGTACATCGACGTGAATGAAACAGATGAGACTTGTCAGAAGAAAAGAAGAAAAAGTTGATGAGAGATAAGAAATAGACATAAAAGGAGCTATTCTTCTCATTTGGATGCCTAATAAGAAATCGAGGAAAATTATTTCCTCTTGCCAGAAGGAGAAGTCATTTTCCTCACTAAATTTCTTGTTTCTAGCTCATGGAAAATGCTTCCGTTGATCAAGGAGTTTTCGATCTCCAAACTTTGGAAAATCTTAAAACAGTTTTGGGAAAAAGGCTTTTCATTAGGGTGTATTCTTTTTTTTTTTTTTTTTATGACTCAGAAAACCCCGTAAGCCGATAGCCGGTGGGCAAACCCTGGGGCGACGCTAGCGGAAGACCCACCACCCCAACGTCACACTTAAGATCCCATGTGGCCAGCGGGATTCGAACTCCTCTCCTCTTCGCAAAGGATCATAGGAGTCTTATTCAACTGGGCCACCGCAGGCGGTGGTTTCATTAGAGTGTATTTGTTTCATACAAAATGAAAGAAAATGTAATTAGTCAAAACCATTTTCGAGGAAAATGACATTTTTAGTCGTTTGGAAGTATACTTGATAGTGAGACGGGAAAAAGTTTATCGATAATTACTCTTTTCGATATTATTTTATTTGTTCCTATTGTACGATATTGTAAATGATATCGGAATTTTTGTCTATGATATTACTAACCTATGAAGTATAAATTTTACGTTATTTAATTACCAAAAAAAATGAAACTTAAAAAAGACGATGCTGAGAAAAAAAAATAGAAAATACAAATGATTTAGGGCGTGCATGGTTGTGTTCTTTTGTTCGTTTATGAACAAAAAAAAATTTTGTTTTTTTGTTATCGGGAAAAAAAGAACATAAACGCATTTGTTTGCGTTTTTGTTCAAAATCTATTTTTTTTGTTCCGGAAACACTTTTGAAGAACAAATTTTCTCTCTCCTTTCTTTTATTATCTTTTTTTTTCTTCTTCTTTTCTTCTTTTTTCTTTGGCCGGTCGCCGGCCTCGGCCATGACCGGTGACCGGCCGTCAAGGGCCAGCGACACCGTCGAGGCCGAGCGTCGCCAACCCCTGGCGAGGCTCGGCCTCGCCTTGGCTGGGTGAGCTCGAGCTCGCCCATATCCACGAGGTCGAGCCTCGCTGGGGCCGGCGACGCCGACCTCGCCGGATCTAGGCGAGCCTAAGCTCGCTAGGGGCCGGCGAGCCTCGCCGTGGCCGGGCGAGGCGCCAGCCCTCGTCGACCATCGCCGGTCTCGGCATGGTTGGCGACCGGCCAAAAGAAGAAAAAAAGAAAAAGAAAATATTAAAAATTAAAAGAAATAAAAAAGAATATAAATTTACCAAATGTGTTTCTATTCATTTTTTATTCCCGGAACAAGTTTACCAAATGCGTCTTTCTGGTCAAAAATTGTTCCCCAGAACAGAAATAATTTTTTCTATTTCTGTTTCCCGAAATAATTTTTGAACAGAAACACAAACAAACGCACCCTTACTAACTTAATCTTTCGGTACTCAAAGCTTCACAAGAGAACAATTCTCCATTTGTGTGAGCGTGCTCATGGAAAAAGAGCTTGAGAAAACGATTTCTCCTGTAATGATGGAGAAATTGTTCTTTTTGCTTAAGTTAACTACGATTGTTTCCATGATTGTAAAATCTACCCGTCGATTATGCACGTTTATTGTGCTAAACACATGAAAGCAAATTTCATATAAATATATACACCCTAGTGTACTTTGTTTTTCTTAAATGGTACATGCACGTTTATATATTTACTAAACATGAATTAGATCCAGATCCACATTGCCAAGCAACTAGAAGATGCGAAATAAGTGCTGACCACGCATTTTTTTTCCACATAAAAAAGAAAAAAAGGGAAAAAAAAGTACATGTGGCTGATGCATCACATGACGCAAAATGAACATTTGTGACAGCAATTAATAAGTGCTGACCCCCCAAATTTCTCTTTTATGCCTCAAACTACATTCTCGAGCCACGTATATAATAAATACATAGAAAAACCAAGCGTTTAATAAAGAAATACTTCTCGTCTGCAGGACGCCAGGGCTTTGCGACTCCTAACGCAATGGTTGCCGTACAACATGCCCCAACCCACCGCCAAGGGGACCCACGTAGTTTCTGATCCAGGCAAATGGTGATTTAAAGGGATAAAAAAATTTAGAACTCCATATATAAGTGATTTAACTTATATCCACCCGAATTTCACATCGAATGAAGATTTAACGGATGATATGGGAGGAAGTTCACATTACTTTTTAAAAGAATTCCTTGGACTGCCATATATGATGAAGGGTGTGCAAAAGAACCGAGACCCGCCCGGACCACCTGGAACCGGACCGGAACCGCCTAGAACCAGTGGTTCTTAAGGCAACCGATCCGGTTCCCGATTCCAATTTATGGGAATCGGTGGGTACCGGTCCGGTTCCCAATTCCATGGGTGGATTCACCCACCCACCCATCTAGACCGGATTGGTTATATTATAATAATATATTAATTTTTAATATTAAAAAAATTCGAAATTAGCAAATCTAAAATTTAGGGCTCCAATCATCACCTTATCTCAATTCACTACTCTCCTACTCCATCTCATCTCTCTTAGTTCAAAATCTTCCCGAGCTCCCTTTCTCTCCGATTCACCTCCGGATCTACTTATCTCCTTTGAGTCCTAGTCCGAACTCGACGAACCAGTGAGTTAATTATCTTTTCCTCCCTCAAACTTGAACTCTCTCTCCACGTCGTTGCCGCCTCTGCATTCATTGTCACTATCGGCCTCTTCGTTGTTGGGCTCGTCTCGCTTCTACCTCCCCTCTTCCTCCTCCCCCTCCTCAGGCTTCTCCCCATCATCCTTGTCTTCGGGGACAGATGAACTCTAGGTCTAAGAATGGCTCATCGTCCCCATTGTCCTCCTCATTGTCGATCTCAAGGGAGGAGTGGGAGACGACGGAGGCGGTGGCCAAGATGGTAGTGGTGGCCGAGACGGAAGTGGAGCGAGGGTCGCAACCGGTTGAAGGCAAAAAGGGGAAGGCGTGGAGGTTGGACCGGTTCTATGGATCCACCTGGGAACCGGACTGGACTGGCGGTCCAGTTCCTAGGTAGATCCATACAATTAGCAAGCGGTTCTCGGTTTCAATTTTTTGAAACCAATTCTTAGAGGACGGTTCCCAATTCTAGGTCAGGAACAGCCCGCTCGAATCATACACACCCCTAATATATGAAGGACATTTAAAATGTCGATTCACCCTCTTAAATTTGAAGCATCATGATCCTCGCTAATTTTAATGATCGAATCCGATTCAAACCGAGAACTAAACCAAATCGGCTTGACCCGATTGGTTCAAGATCGGTTCTAGGGAAGTCAATTGCATTCCCACTTTTGAACCTCGATATAAGAGCATTATGACCCATGTCGGTAAATCAGGTAACGCTAGAGGTATGAAACTTTACAAAGTTAATTAATTAAGTGAAGGGACAAACTGCAAAGTGTTTTTGACATCTCGCTCATTCGAATTTATCACTTCGACTTCTAATCATCTAGGAACCCATTATTTCCGTGGATCCCCAACCTAATTCAATGAGCTATCGTTCTCCAAGCCTCGGCAAAAGAAAATAATGAAGTATTCCCGTCCCCAGTCAGCAGTGCTCTGCTGCTTTCTTATTCAAGGACTTGTGGGAAAGCACGTTTGCAACTTTCGAGCTAACTAAAGCGCATTTGCCCTTAAAAAGAGGTACATCCATTCATCTTATTGGCCTGCCGAAAGGACACCAAGATGTAGAAAAATCATCTTCCCACTTGCATCAGTACATGCACTGGAGTAGTGACCGTCGACCTAACATCAAATTCCAAATACCCTCCAAAGGGGCAGTCGCTACAAGGGCCGCCGGGCATGGCTTTTCTTTTTTTTAGCACAGTGACACGTGACTCTCTCGCTTTATAAAAGCGCCAACGTTCGCACTTTGAAGGCGTGGGGGCCGCCTCCAACGTGTTGTGTGCGTCTGAATCCATTACATCTTGGGCTTTTAGATCATGCGGACCCCTCGTGAAATATATAGGCATCAATGGGTTAGATACGATGGGCTCACATGTGGTTGAATGACCTTAGAAAAGCTCGTGAAGCGCTGACTTTCATATGTCGAGAGAGCGGACAGCTTCCAATCATTTGGATTTTTAAATGTGAAATTTATTGCTTAAATTACAATGATCCCGTCCAATCTTTCTCTTCATACAAACTGAAGATTCGAGAGATGCTTTACCTAATAACTTGACTCAGAGTTACTTTTGACGGCGAATAAGATTCTAGCTAATCCTAGGACTACACCTTCAACACGATGCATCACTTTGGCTTGGAATCTATCTACATGCCTACAAGGAATTCCATGATCTGCACTAGGTGTTTCCGATTACTCTCACTCAATTGAATTATGGAAGTGAGATTGTTATCGACAGTCGAAATTTGTCGAGAGACAGAGGCTGAGAACACGGGGCAAGGTAGAAAGAAAAACCTTTCCATCGCCATACACGACCGCGAAAAAAGTGTTTGTAACCTCACAATCTGTACCTAATGTGCAAGACATGTTCTTTGGAATTCAGCATCTAGCGGCTCCCTCTTCCACAGTTATATTATATAGATTACGCGAGCATGTGGCACATTGCGAATTGTAAATGCAGCGGTATGACGTCGTGTGCGCAAATTGCTTCTCATTCTTATCGAAAAACACCTGTACAGAAAAAAAGGGCAAAAGAGGAGAAGAGAAAAAACACAGAAGTCCCCTTCGAAGATCGGCCGATGATGCCCTTCTTATTTCCACATGCCACGTTGACTCTCTCTCTCTCTCTCTCTCTCTCTCTCTCTCTAGGGGGCCATGCGCCTTTTCTCGAACTATATAGACAACTGTACTTCAAGACATACATAACATTCAAACTCCATAATTCTAGAGAGAGAGAGAGAGAGAGATGAAGCCCTGTGCAAGGAGGCCAAAGGTGATATTAGTCCCCTATCCAGCGCAAGGCCACGTCACTCCCATGCTCAGGCTAGCCTCCATCCTCTACTCCCACGGCTTCGACCCGGTGCTCGTCACACCGGAATTCATCCACCGCAGGATCTCCCCCTCGGTCAATCCGGCGGCAGGGGCGGGGGAGGTGATCACGTTCTTGCCGATCCCCGATGGCTCGGGCACCAGCGACAGTGTGCCCCACGACTTCTTCTCCATCGAGAAGGCCATGGAGGATGTCATGCCCGTCCACCTCGAGCGGCTCGTAAACGAGCTCGACGTGGCAGACAACGGGGTGGCACTGATGGTGGTCGACTTGCTGGCCTCGTTCGCGATCGAGGTGGGGAACCGGTGTGGGGTCCCGACCACAGGGTTCTGGCCCGCCATGCTCGCGACCTACAAGCTGGTGGCAGCCATCCCGGAACTGGTCCGAGAAGGTCACATTTCCGATTGCGGTGAGTCTCGATCGCTCTTCGTTTCGGTCCATGCACTCCGCTTTATTCCAATTCATATTATTTCACTTCTTTCTATGCAATACTATGGTCTTGTATATGATTTCACGAGCATAACTAACATAATTGAGTTAGGTTACTGGAGAACAATCCAGCCCCTTCTTTCTCAAATAACGGACACTCGTATTACCTGGCTAATTCCTGAATAAATTATCAGAATTTTGGTACTTTCACGAAGGTATAATAAATGAGGGAAAAATCACAGCTAACTTTATATAAAAAGCTGTAATATAATATGCTATTGCATCTATTCTTGTTATCTAGCTACAAAGACTCAAGAAGAAGATCAAATTAATCCATTTCATCTATATCACGTATCTATCTGTAATACATATTCAGGTCAAACATAAATTTGTCTCACCCCCAAAATGAGGTAACATGAAAATTGTATAGTGATCTTTATTTATTTTAGAATATAATTGCCTCATGGAATTCATAAGCTTAAATGGAATGGACAGAGTTTAGAGGACTATTCATATATATATATACACGCATGAGTTGTTGAGTTCTACTAAACTTTAAGTTAGCAAACTTGACTTTTCCAAAGAAATAATGGGCCGCACATGCCTTCCATCTCAAATGAGGATAGATTGTTTCCAGGGTCAACTTCACTAATACTTGATAAATATATATATATATATATATATATATATATATATATATATATATATTAACAATGGTATTGTCGGGAAATCTATTTCATCCGCGTACGATCCAATCACGTTGCCTAGTGTTTTATATACCGATTGACTACGAAAGCAAATAGTTATATTTGGAGCATCAAAATAACAATTGCGACAGACGAATGTCACACACGTTGTGCCCACTTTACAATACGCCCTCTCCTCCGTCAAATCTACATATAGCTTAGCACGAATATATTCTAGCATTTTGGACAGTCCAAAGATTATTTATCTCATCTCTATGCGTTACTAACGTGGTGCTCCACGTAGCCTCATCGATGTCCAATCGAATTAACCTTTTTCCGAATTGAGAATTTTGGAATAACCTGGTTTAGAAAATCAGCGAGAGATCCTAGAAAGCAACGAAACCGGGTCCTTGGACCGTCTCTTGAAAACCACGACACCACGTGCCACGACGATTTCGCAATCTTTTCTTGGAGACCTAAAACGATGATGACTTACAACCCTAATCTTGGATATCCATTTTGCGAGATGTGACCACGTTGAATGAGTACTTTGTATTTCTGGCGTTGATTCTCACGTGCAAACGTGCGAAATGATGTGCAGGGATACCCCAGAAAGAAAGCGAGATACGTCAGAACCCCTCGTTGACCACCCAAGATCTACCATGGCTGATCGGGCCGGTCAACGCCCGGAAAGCAAGATTCCGGTTCTGGACTCGAGCTCTACACCGGTCGGCGTCCCTCCGGTGGCTCCTGGTCAACTCCTTCTCCGAGGAGGATGACGAAGCTGAGATCCAGTGCTTCCGAGACTACCCGACGATCGTCCCCATCGGCCCTTTGACCAACCCGTCCCCGTTGACAAAGAACACTAGTTTCTGGGAAGAAGACGCCACCTGCCTGACCTGGTTGAAGAATCAAGAACCGGACTCGGTGATCTACGTCTCGTTCGGCAGTTGGGTCAGTCCCATCGGACGTGACAAAGTCGCCAGCCTCGCCCTCTCGCTCGAGTCTACACGGCGGCCCTTCCTGTGGGTGCTCGGACCGTCATGGCGCGAGGGCTTGCCACATGGCTTCTTGGAGAGGGTCCGCAGCCGGGGAAGGGTCGTGTCATGGGCCCCGCAGGTGGAGGTCCTGCGCGACCGCGCGGTTGGGTGCTACTTGACGCATTGCGGGTGGAACTCGACAGTGGAGGCGGTGCAGTGTGGGCGGCGGATGCTGTGCTGGCCTGTGGCGGGGGACCAGTTTGTGAACTGCAAGTACATCGTCGAGGCTTGGCGGGTCGGGGTGAGGATGGCAGGGTTCGGGGAGAGGGAGGTCGAGGACGGAGTGAAGCGGCTCATGGAGGACGGTGAGATGGGGGAGAGGTTGGCGGAGCTGAAGGAGAGGATGATGATGGCAAAGGCGAACTCGAGAAAGGTGGCGAATATGGCAGGCTTCGTTGAAGATCTCAGGAGAATAACGGAGGATGATTCTCTGTAATAAGTTGGAAACAGTATTCGTTTTTGTTAGAGTTGTCTTGTTAGGGTTTTGAGTTGATCATCATTGTGTAACCATGCGAAAGTCCGTAAATCTTGAGATAGTATGGGTATGTGCGGTACTTTCTATTTTGCAGTATTTTCTGAGGAAGATTTGTAGCAACTATATCTGTTCAGCGTCAGATAATATACCACTAATAGTCCCACATTTTTTTTTTTTTTTTTTACACGTTAACTTCAGTACTTTCGACTGTACTTCTCCTATAAATGTTCATAAACTGAAATTTTCACATAAATCGAATGGACACCCTTTGACCTTATACGTTATTTACATGAGGCTATGAATTTCGTACTGATCAATTTTTCATGATTCAATGTTTGGATAATTTGGTTTTGCCCATCATTCTTCATTAGAGCCAGCAGTCCATCTGCGTTCCATCAAATTTATGCGTGGGAGGAGCATAGGAATGGCAAAGATTTATCTCATGAATCAAATTTTCTACTGTGCAACCATGTATGGTGAAGCTGCATAATAAGTAAAAGATTTGGTGGGAACACCACCAACTATTCAAAAAACTTAAGCTATTAGATGATAGCGCGATTTAATATTTAATTATTCTAACACTTCCCCTCAAGCTTAATCTAGTCTTTTTGCCTAGTACTAGGCATGAAAATTCAATTAGGGAGGCAACTGAGGCCTAGAAAGATTCAAACTCATAACCTCTAGTTTTAATATCATGAAAAAAATTTGGGACCACTGCCAATTATTTTAAAAGTTTAAACTGTTAAATGATGGCACAATTTAATATTTAATTATTCAAAAAATGAGGGTTGACCACACAATTTATCGAAGTTAAATATATGTGGTTGATGCACTGCATGACGCAAAATGATAAGAGTTGACCCCTCAATATTTTGATGCTACAAAGTTCACCATCCAACCACGCATAAAGAGAGGCAGGATTGGAAAAACAATCATGCTTCACAATTTATACGCAAGAGCTTGTGATTGCTAACGCCAAAACAGCCGTATAATACGCCCCACCCGAATCTCACAAAGAATACAAATTCAATGAATGAAATGGAAGGACAATCATTACTTTGTTTAGTTTTTCTTGGCCAACGTCATGCTTTCTCAATGAAATATTTACATATAAGGAAAAAAAAAGTAAAATGTTTCCCTACTTGCCAAAGATTTGATATTCAGGTTTTGGCGTTAGTTAATGATATATACTCTCTAATTGATGTGGATACATAATTTCCAGGTATTGAATTCCTAAATGCACTACGAGAAGAAAAAAAACTACTAATTGCTCGATCTTGTAATTTTTTTTTTCTGGGGCAATCTCATATGGAGGACTTTTCAAATGTTGATTCACCCTCTAACATTTAGAGCATTATAGTAGTAAAATTTTGTGGGATCACTACCAATTGTTTTAAAAGCTTAAGTTGCTAAACAAAGATGTTGTTCAATTTTTAAATATTTTATCACCCTCCTCTCACACGTAAGCTCGACTTTGGCCTATGATTATATGAGGAAATATCTAACACAAGAGGCAAATCAAGAGTCCGGAAAGATTTAAACTCAAAATTTCATGTTTTGATATCATGTAAAGATTTTTATGGAACCACTACTAATGTTAGATAAAAGCATGATTTAGAATTTGAATATTCTAACAATGGTCCCTATGAATATCACGATATAATAGCATCAGAATCCACCTCGGTACCATTCTATAAGTAAAGCAATGCTAGGAGTCTAAAACTTACAAAGTTAATTGATAAAGTGATGGACCAAGAGTTTTGATATGTCTCACTTATTTAAATATCATCACTTTAACATCTAATTTATTCGAAACCCATTTTTATGTGTATTTCCTTAAATATCTTCATTTAAATACTCCAAGCCAGGCAAAAGGAAGAACTATCCTTTCCCGAGTCAACAGTGCACTGCTCCTAGCTAATGAACTTGTGAAAAGCATTCGACCAAAAAAAAAAAAAAAAAAACTCGTGAAAAGCACATTTGCAACTTTGGAGCTAATAAAGTAAGACAGTTTTTCATATAATTGGCACGTCCAAAGTAAAACTAGATTGTGGCTTGCAATAAAATATCATAACGTGTGGAAAATCAGTTTCCATGCGCATGCAATGCCTGAATGAGATCCCACTAGTGCGTAGTGCTCATCAGCCAAACATCGATCCCACGTATCTCTTCCGAAGGGGACAGTAGCAAAAAAGGGCAGGCCTGGCTTTTCGAACGCCACCATGCTTTCTCGTAAAGCGAACATACCTTCTTGTCAGACGCGAGATGCTTTTTGGCGCACTAGGTATTGTGAATTCAATGCATTTCGGCCTTTAAATTATGCGGGTTCTACTTAGGCCCACAAAAATGCAGCAGGTTCACATTAGAAATGATCGGTTCTAAGATAGATAGATTAATAAATTCCCAGTATTTTAAACCCTAAAACCTATCTTATTTGCCCGAAACCGGTTTTAGAACCTATATTGTTTTTCTGATCCGATTCCATGATCTACTTAAGAAGCTGTTTTAACTTTTCCATTTTTTTGGTTTATTTTTTATAACAAAATTATATGAAACTTTTTTTTTTTTGGTCATAAGTAACGATTTCATTAAAATAACTAAGTCATATGTGGAGAAAATACATTAAAAGCATCAGCACATAGTAAATCAAATAGGGCAGGTGGGGTATTCTGAAGCCAATTTGGTGGAAGAGTATTGTTCCTGCAAGCTTTCGCTAGCCAATCCGCTAGCGGGTTTGATTCCCTTTTGCAATGGGCCAGGGAAATGGCCCGAAATAGCTTCATTTTTGTTCGCCCGGCTCACTGCAGACTTTGCTTCCCAACCGAAGTCTTCGAGAGTGTTGCAACCGTGCACGAGGGGAGACAGTCGGATACCACTTCCAATGAAAGGTGAGTTCGGTTAGAGAGGAAATTTAGGGTTTCGAGAAGGGCGATGGCCTCCGCCTCGTTCGCCGTGGACGCAGCCACCGGTTTCGCAAATCCATCAACAACCCGTCCGCCGGAGTCGCGGCACAAGCATGCTATAGCTCCCTCCGTTCTCGCCTCCTCCCCGTATCCTCTTGATTCTGGTTCGGCATCGCGCTTGGGAGAAATGAGGCGTCGATGTTAATTTTCAGCGATTCAGGGGATGGGGGCTTCCATCTTTGAGGTATGGTGTCGCTGTGTTGCTCTCCTTTCTTTTTGTTGTTCCAAGTGGAGAAGCTCTCGTGTAAAGCCTCGGCTTTAAAAATCGTTTGCTGTGGGTGCAGAGGGCGATGGCCATATATGAACTGATTGCAGTCTTTCCAAATGCTCCAGAGGGTAACCGTGATAAGGTCGAACTTTTTTGCACTGGTTTGGTTTTTTTTTACCATGTACAGCCAGTCGTCGAACCTGGTTAACCCTTTTCGGGACACTTTGATGTGCAGAGGGGTGGCTTTCCAAATCCTTGTCGTCCAGGAGCATAGCAGCAAGGTGTGCTCGACTGTTTCGGCTTCCTATTTGCAAAGCGGGCACAACGGATCAGGTACTATTTTTCGCCTGTATAAATTCTCCATTGTGGGTATTACGTTGTGGCAAGCATTCCATAGAAAATGTTTGATCTTGGGTAGGCTATTTGATTGCCATATGAACTTCCATAATGCTGGTTTTTGCTGATGCGAAGAAGTTGCTATGGCTGTTTGATATGATGGAGTGCCTACTTGTGCTTTTTTGTTTGGTGGATTGTCTCTATTGGCATAGTATCCACTTTGAACTGTGTATATCCCTGATTTGGTCTTCTCCCATACCAGTCTATCCTCTTCATTAGGCATTCCGATTGGTGTTGCTAATATGTCTTGGACTTTTTGGTCGTCAAACAATGTTTTTATCAAATGTTCATTCCAATTTCCAGTCTCTGGATCTATGAGACCAGCCACCTGCCTTGGTTCCCCATCCATAGCCGAGCCACCAATCTTTCCGCTTTTGAGCCATTTGTCCTCTCTAGTCGATATTGCATTACCATTCCCAACGGAGAACATTATGTTCGGAGAAATAGAGTCTCTTCCCATCAATATACTCTGCCATCCCCATGAGGATCTTGATCCTTTGCCAGCCTTCCAAAACTCACTGTGGATAGTACAACCCTTTCATTACTTTGCTTAGTAAGGACCGAGGATGCTGAGAAATTCTTCATGCTTGCTTTCCCAACATAGCCTTATTAAAAGCTATTAGATCTTTGAAGCCAAGACCCCTTCATCCTTCCCGATTTTCAGATCTTCCCATTTTTCCAATGTATCCCAAAGCATTCCGGCATTGTTTCTCCACCAGAAATTCGCCACTTTCGTCTCTATAGCTTTGCAAATCGAAATAGGGATTTTGAAGATAGACATGGCATACTGAGGAATGGCTTGTATAACAGATTTGATTAAGATTTCCTTCCCCGCTTTCGTCAATAAATTCTCCTTCCAGCTTTGCAATTTCATATGAACCTTGGCAAGAATCCATCCAAACATATCCTTCTTTGAAGCCCCCCAATCCGACGGCATTCCTAAATACTTCCCAGTTTTTTCAATTTCTGTCACACGTAGTTCAGAAGCCATATTTCTCCTCAAGTTGTTCGGGCAGGTTTTACTGAAATATATGCCTGATTTGTTGCGGTTTACATGACCAGATGCAAAACAGTATTGATGTATAATAGTGGCTAGGTTTTGACACTCCAATATTGTTCCATTTAGGAAAAGATAGAATCATCTGCGAATAATAAATGTGATAGAGTAGGGCAGCTGCTATTTAACTTGATTCCCTTAATGTGCCATCAGCTATTGCTTGTTTCATCATGTGTGAAAGCACATTTGCCACCAAAATGAATAAATAGGGCGAGAGTGGATCACCTTGTCTAATCCCACGTGTAGGCTTGAAGTAGGGCAGAGATTCCCCATTGAAATTTATGCTGAAAGCAACCGTTGAAACACACCGCATGACCCACCGGACCCACTGCTCACGTAAAACCCATTTTGATTAAGCTTGCCCCGAGGAAATCCCATTCGATCCTGTCATAGGCCTTTTGCATGTCTAACTTTAGAACAGCTTGAAACTTTCGTTTATTCTCCCTTGTTCTCAGCCCGTGTAGAACTTCCGCACAATCAATATGTTATCTTGGATTTGCCTACCCCCACAAAAGCGCTTTGTTCTTCAGCAATTAGGCTTGGTAGCAGTGGTTTAAGCCTATTTGTCATCACTTTGGAAATAATTTTATATATGAAGTTGCAAAGGCTGATTGGTCTGTACTGCTCAAGTTTTTCAGGGTTTGGGATTTTTGGGATAAGGGTTATATGGGTTTTGTTCATTTCTGGGTTTAAGTATCCTGTGTTGAAAAAGTTCTGTGTTTCTTTGAGGATATCCTGACATAAATCTGCCCAGTGTCTTCGAAAGAATAGTCCATGAAGCCCATCTGGTCCAGGAGCTTTAGTTGCTCCTAATTGTTGCATTGCAGTAGTTATTTCCTCCATACTGACATCTACCACTAACCCGTGATTCATATTCTCGTCCACCAAGGCAGGAATATTCTGTAGTAGAGGCTGAAAATCTCTAGAGCCTACTGATTGATATAAGTTTTGGAAGTATTTCCCGGTCATTTCCTTTAGATGTTGCTCCTCTCTTACCCATACTTCTTCTTCATTCTTCAGCATGGATATTCTGTTTCTGATCCTTCTCTGTATTACTGTAGCATGAAAGAATTTGGAATTTCAATCACCCCATTTGAGCCATCTAATTCTGGATTGCATGCCCCAATACATCTCCTCTTGTCTCCACAGTTGTTCTATTTCTTGTGTAATTTTCTTTGCTGTTGCACTTTCTTGTAGTTCGACCGTTCTATTCAGCAAAGTTTGAAGTTCATTTGTTAGCCATGCAAGTCTCATTTTAGCATTTGAGAAACGGTTTTTGCTCCACTTCATCAACTTGTTTGCTGTAATTTGTAATTTTTCCACCACTGTTATATGAAACTTTGAATAAAAAAATGATCCAAAGTAAAAAAATGAATAACAGAAATCCCTATATGCAAAAAATGCATAGTAATATACAATTATAAATGCCAAAAAATTCAAACATGTAACATAGAACATAGATTATAGAGCTTGAAGAGGAAAGACTATTGAGGAATTCCAACAAAAGGTAATGGACGAAGGAGTGCTGAGATTATAATTTAGGGGAAAAAGAAATTAGGATTTTGACTTTTAGCTTGTAAAACCGATTCTAAAATAGGGTAGTCCGGTTAAGTTCCCGAGTGGGTATTCATTGGGAACCTATTCCCCACTGGTTCCAACGAGAACCAATTACCAGAATTATCTTTCGGGCAGTTTGATTAGGTTTTCAGGTAGAACTGGTTTGATTGCACACCCCTAGCTCACATGCACCCGCATCATTTAAAAAGAGTTCGTAAAGTGCTAGTTCTTATAAGTATACGGAAGGCAACGAATTCACACATGTTAGAACTTCTCTCGATTTGTTTTATTTCTTAACTGAATTATAATAATTTAATTATTGAAGGGACACTTTACCTAATAGGTTTAATCAGAGTTCCTTATATCCATGGCGTGATGTTGAATACAATTCTACGTTATTATTACAATTACACCTTCAACCATCATGTCACTTTGCCCCTAATTCCATCTATATGCCTGCAAGGGTTCTTATGATTCATATGTGAGATGTGGATCCTCTAATCCACACAATACTCTCTCCCAAGGTATTTAATGAATCTCAATCCTTAATCTAGAGAATATGAAATTGTTGTCGACAGTTGAATTATGTCGAGACACAGAGCTCGAGAGACACGCACCGGCAAAAGATCTTTTCGTCCCTCTACAAAGTCTTAAAAATGCATTGTAATTTTACAGCCTGTACCTAGTACATGATCTATGCTCTAGAATTCAAAAGTCAAGCGGTTCCCTCTTCCATTGTTGTTATTTAGACGTAAAGAGCTCACATCTATGCATCAACCACGTAACTGGTACATGATGTATGCTCTAGAATTCAAAATCCCTCTTCCATTATTGTTATTTAGACTTAAAGAGCTCACATCCATGCATCTACCAAATAGCCTTATGACTAGTTTCCCTCTTCCATTATTGTTATTTAGACTTGAAGAGCTCACATCCATGCATCTACCAAATAGCCTTATGACTAGTTTCCCTCTTCCATTATTGTTATTTAGACTTCTACCACATAGCCTTATGACTAGTAAATCTAGCACAATTACGACATGTCTGCAATTGTGAAAAAGTAACATTAACAGTGTCATAATTTTCATACAATAATTATTTTATTAACATAACTTTTCAATTTATCGTTTAAGAACCATAAATTCTAAAAAGACATCAACTTGAGAGACAATAATGACTTACCTTGCATGAATCTCTTGCATGGTATTAATTAAATACAAAATCCTCCAACGTGGTTTGCCAAGGAGATGATATCATTGAAACATACCAAACGACGTGGTTTGAGCCTATTCCTTGCCCCAAGTTGATGATTTGGGGCTAATTAGGTTTCGATTGAAAACACTAGAACCTATTCTTATTTTCAAATCAAAAAAATTGTAGATCAATGAAAAGTCACTTTTGAAATTGACAGGAGAAGCGGCTCCCAATCATCTTAACAAATCGGACTCTTCCCCAAGATGAAGGTGAATATTATTGCTACTGTGGGCTCAGAACTTCAAAAAGCGCATCTTAGACGTATTGAATCCTGGCATGCCAGTATCGATCATTCGGCTGGCGATGCGAGAGGAAAAGCCATAGAATCTAGGTGATAATCGAGACGGAATGCAAATTCGGGGCACATTCATAAAGGAATCAGACCAGCGAAGGAAGCTGAGGAGGCGTTTGGGTCGTGCACCTTCTTGTCACGAAGCACGAATTGCACCAGATCTATGTAGGATTTATCGTCTGAAATATAATTTCGAAGTAACTCTACTCAATATTTATTTTTAAAAAGTACGCTACATAAATGACCAATTGATAAATGGCACCAAAGTGATTCCGTAATAACAATTGTACCGAAAAAGAGGAAAGAAGAAAACACAAAAGTCCCTTTCAAGATAGCAGCTTTTGCCCATCTCATTTCCACACTCTCCTCCTCCCGGCCCATGCGCCTCTAATTGAACTATATAAACAACTGTATTTCATGACATACATACATACAAAACCCCATAAAATCTAGAGAGAGAGAGATGAAGCTGTGCGCAAGGAGGCCAAAGGTAATATTAATCCCCTATCCAGCGCAAGGCCACGTCACTCCCATGCTCAAACTGGCCTCAACCCTCCACTCCCACGGCTTCGATCCAGTGCTTGTCACCCCGGAATTCATCCACCGCAGGATCTCTCCCCCGGTGGATAGGAAGACGGCGGAGGTGATCACGTATGTCCCAATCCCGGATGGCTCCGGCGCCAGTGATGGCACGTCCCGCGACTTCTTCTCAGTCGAGAAGGCCATGGAGGACATCATGCCGGTCCACCTCGAGCGGCTCGTGAGCGGGCTCGATGTGTCAGACGATGGCATGGCGCTAATGGTGGTCGACTTGCTGGCCTCATACGCAATCGAGGTGGGGAACCGGTGCAGGGTCCCGACTGTGGGGTTCTGGCCTGCCATGCTCGCGACCTACAAGCTGGTCACGGCCATCCCGGAACTCGTCCGAGAAGGTCACATTTCCGATTGCGGTGAGTCTCGATCGTTCGTCGTTTCAATCCATGCCCTTTGCTTTATCCCAAGTCGTTTCTTCCTATGCATTACTTCTGTTTTGTATATGATTTCTAGAGAATAAGCTAGATGCTTCTTTCTCAAACAACGCACACTCTTGTTACGAGGCTAAGTCCTGAATATATATATAACGAAGAACCACTGCTAACTGCTAAGTACGTACTGAAAACTTTAATGATCTAAATTGCTATTGCATCGATTGAAATAAAAGTTTTGTTTTAGCTAGGAAGACACGAGGAGAAGATCAAACTAATGCATTTTGTCTATCCCATCCATCTATCCTTATTATATATTACCAAGTCAAAAAGGAAATTTGTCCCATCCCCGAATTAGATAATATAAAAATTCTGAGATGATCTTCATATTAATAACTGTGGAGTAAAATATTACAACATACAACTCATGACAATATTATGAACTTGGTCTTCTCTTCAGTTTTAGATACTCTTTTGCCAACTGTAACAGCTGAGAATTTCTTATATTATACAACAAAGTTACATCGCGACACGTTTGATTATTTTAGAATAATTGCCTAGTGGAATTCATGAGATTAAAATCGACCGAGTTTGGAGCATTATTCATAAATATATGCAAGAGTTGTTGCGGTTCTACTAAACTTTTAGTCAGTACAATCGTCTTTGCCGAAGGAATAGAAGGCGCACATGCTTTCCATCTCAAATTAGCAAAGGCTGTTTCCAGGCCGACCATCATTTGATACTACAAAAATCAATCGTGGGATAGCCAGGAAATCTTTTTGGTTGCATTAAAATAATAATCGCGAAAGGGACAATGTCACACGTGTCTATTGCAGACAAACATAACATTAACTTAATCGACAAAAGCCCCTCGATTTATTTATTTTTGGGTTTTTTTTCCTAATACCATCTTGTCGCGCCCTTCTTCTGCTGCACCGCCAATGCAACCTATAATAAAACATGAATATACTCTTGCAGTTTGGACAAGCCAGGATTATTTATCTTATCTTGATTTAATTAATAAAGTGGAAATGATAATTTACAATAGCCTGGTTTTAGAAATCGTGGAGTGACTATAAAGTGACAAATCTGGTCCTTTGACCATCTCTTGAAGACCACGACACCACGTGCCGTGATGTACGATCCTTATCCAAGATCTAAATGAAGATTATTCGCAACCCTCATCTCGAACATGATTGTAATTATTCTATCATGAGTCGTAACATGAGAATGAGTGCCTTGTATTTCTGGCGTTAATTGTCACATGCAAACGTGCAAATATAAATTTTCAGGATTACCACAGAAGAAGAGTGAATTACGTCAAAAGCCCACGTTGACTACCCACGACCTGCCGTGGCTGATCGGGCCAGTCAACGCCCGACAAGCAAGATTCAAGTTCTGGACTCGGACTCTTCACCGGTCGGCATCTCTCCGGTGGCTACTGGTCAACTCCTTCCCTGAGGAGGAAGATGAAGCTCTGATCCAGTGCTCCATAGACCACCCGATGATCATCCCCATCGGGCCGTTGACCAGCCCGTCCCCCGTGACCAAGAATCCTAGCCTCTGGGAAGAAGACGACACCTGCCTGACCTGGTTGAAGAATCAAGAACCGAACTCAGTGATCTACGTCTCGTTCGGCAGTTGGGTCAGTCCCATGGGACGCGACCAAATCGCCAACCTCGCCATCTCGCTCGAGTCGACGGGGCGGCCCTTCCTGTGGGTGCTCGGGCCATCCTGGTGCGAGGGCTTGCCGCATGGCTTCCTGGAGAGGGTCCGCAGCAAGGGCAGGGTCGTGTCGTGGGCCCCACAGGTGGAGGTCCTGCAGGACGGCGCGGTGGGGTGCTACTTGACGCACTGCGGATGGAACTCGACGGTGGAGGCAGTGCAGTGCGGGCGGCGGATGCTGTGCTGGCCCGTGGCGGGGGACCAGTTTGTGAACTGCAAGTACATCGTCGAGTCGTGGCGGGTTGGAGTGAGGCTGGGCGGGTTCAGGGAGAGGGAGGTCGAGGACGGAGTGAGGCAGGTCATGGACGACGGCGAGATGGGGGTGAGGTTGGCAGAGCTGAAGGAGAGAATGATGACGTCGAAGGCAAGCTCAAAAGCAGCGGCTAATATGGCAGGCTTTCTCGAAGATCTCAGGAGAATGGCGGAGGATGATTCTCTGTAGTTACTTAGCTGGAAGCTTGGAACAGTAATCGTTTTCGTTATAGTTGTCTTCATAGGGTTTTGAGTTGATCATCTTTGTTTAAAGGCTATGCAAAAGTCTGTAAACCTTTTGATGGTAATGGTATGTGATGCATGCGTATGTCTTTTTTCTTTTTCCTTTTTTGTATTTTCTCTTTTGCAGGATTTTCTGAGCAAAATAGGTAGAAACGATATATATTGGCTCAGCATATATAAAGGTCATATACGGCTACCGCCAGTAGTCCTACTATTTTTTTTTTTTTTACGTGAACATCAGCACTTTTAATGTACTTATTCTATGATGTTGAAAATTTTAAATATCCACTTACATTGAATAAGACACCCTTTAACTTTATAAGTTATTTACATAAGGCTATAAATTTCGTACTGATCGACTTTTCATGCTTCAATTCTAGGGTCGTTTGATTTTACCCATCATTCTTCATTGGAGTTAACAATCTATTTGTGTTCAATCAAATTTACGCATGGGAGAGGACAGGAATGGCAAAGATTTACCCCATGATCATTTTTTTGGCTGTGCAACTATTGTATGGTCATAATTAAGTTTCGTTCTTTTCAATCATGGAAAAGATTTGTATTATCATATAATTGACAGAAAAATAGTAACGGATCAATATTACTCACTTAAAATGAAGTAGTTTCGATAACTATTCCATGAAATAAAAAATATTGATTATATGAGTCTCGCAGCAAGATCTACTTCAGAAAAATAGTCCCCATGATTTTAGTCCATGTCACGTTTAGTTTAGGGTGATTTATACTTGGTGTTATGAAGCAACTAAAGGCTGCATAATGAGGGTTGACCGCACGATTTCTCGAAGTCAAATATACGTGGTTGATGCATCACATAACGCAAAATGGTAAGTGTTGACCACTCAATATTTCTCTTTTATGCTACAAAGTTCATCATCCAACCGCGCGCAAAGAAAGACGAGATTGGAAGAACGATAATACTTCTCATTTGTAAACGCAAGAGAGTGCGAATACTAACGCAATAATTGCATATGATACGCCCCAAGCCACTCAATTTCTCTTTCATGCCAGAAGTGATTTTTTTTTTCTCATTTCACCTGTTGTCAATTTGTGATCAAATAGTTTAAACATCGAATTAAGGATGTTGGAGTATCCCGTGTCACCAAATTTACGGGATTTATATTTCTTTATATACATACTTTGGGTTGAATATTCTAACAAAAGATTTATAAAAAAAAAAGATCAAAGTTTAAATGTCCATCTATAAGAGTGTTGATTAATTTATTCCCACCCGAATCTGACATAGAATACAGATTCAACGAATGAAATGTACGGAATCACTACTTTCTTCTTCTTTTTATTGGCTGACGTAATGCTTTTCTCAATGAAATATTCGAATATAAGCAAAAATATGAAATGTCTACCTATTAGCCAAAGATTTGATATTTAAAATTTGGCGTTAGCTGATGATATATATTCTCTAATTGCAGATAGTTAATTTCCATGTATTGAAATCCTAAATGCTGCACGACAAGGGAAAAAAAGTATTAAAGGCTCGGTCATGTAATTTTTTTTTTTTTTTTTTTGGAAAACCTCAAATGGTGGACATTTAAAATATCGATTTGCCCTCTAAAATTTAGAGCGTCATGGTTATTAAATTTTATGAAACTGCTAGCAACTGCTCGGAAAACTTAAGATGCTAAACTAAAGTGTTGTTTGATATTTAAATTTTTTAATACTTTGCCCTCATGAGTAGGCTAAATTTTGGCCTATGACTAGGCATGTAATTTTTTAATAAGAGACAAGGAGTCTGGAAAAATTTAAACTCAAAATCACATGCTCTAATATCTTATAAAGATTTTGTGAGACCATTATCAATAATAGACAAAACAATAATTTAATATTGAAATATTCTAGTAATGATCCTAATTTATATCACGATAAAAGAACATTAGAACCCATATCGGTACCATTTTGTAAGTAGAGTGATGCTAGAGGTACAACATTCTATAAAGCAAATTAATAAAGTGATGGGACCGAGTGTTTTAATATATCACATTTATTTAAACATTATCACTTCAATGTCTAATTTATTTAAAATCCATTTTTAGGTGTAATTCTGAAAATATTCATTGAGCTATCCTCCTCCAAGTCTAGCAAAAAAGGGAATTATACTTCCCGAAGTCAATGGTGCACTGCCTCCAAAAAGAGTGCAAAAAAAAGTTATAAACTATTATAATTGTGTCAATTCAATTCTAAACTATTATGATAATACCAATTTAGTCATAAACATTTTCATATTTTGCCAATTAAGTCTATCTAGCCAATTTTAGATGTAAATTATAGATGTCAATGTTGACAATCCTACCTGATAAAGTCAATGCTAATGTGGATATTTTAATAATATTTTGATAATTTCGATTTTTTTTTTCTGCTTGTTTCCTTTCATTTTGGTTGTCTCACCTAGAGTTGGTGGGCCATGAAGGCCCTCAGGGCCCTCGCGCCCTCGCCCACAACCGACGAGGCTGTGATGATCCTAGGCGAGGCCATGCTAATGGCATTGCCCAAATTTAGCGAAGACCTTTGTGACCTTACTCGCGGCCAGCAGAGCTATGACCCTCGCCCGCCAAAATGAAAAAAAGGTAAAAATTGTCCATGTCATTATCAATCGTGCCACGTAGGATACTAGTGTACACCTTAGTAATTTCTTATTAAAATTAGCCGGAATAATTAAATTAGCAAGTTGAGAAAAGGTTTAAACTAAATTAACACACTTAAAATATTTAGTGCTAAATTAGTTTAAGTGCAACAGATTTAGCAAATTTCGGGTACTTTTTCCGTTCATTATTCATGAGCATTTGAAGTGCACATTTGTAACTTTCGAGCTAATAAAGTAAAATTTGGGGGCGCCGAAAAAGAGGCACATCATAAAGGGAAAATAAGTTGTAGCTTGCGATAAAATATCATTCACGTGTGGAAAATCCTCCTCCATGCGCGACAACGACATCAGATCCCACCATTGCGGTAGTGCCCATCAACCCACCATCAATTGCACCTTCCAAGAGGGATAAATCCACATCTGTCAGAATCCCTCTCGAAGTGGTTTCTTTCTTAATTGAATTATAATGATCTTGTTCAATCTTTCCCATCTTTTGCTACGGACTATTATCGGTTAAACTCAAGATTCACGAGATAATTTACCGAATAGCTTGAAACGGGGTTCTTTTTATGTCCAAAGATTGTTGTCTAATATGATTTCATGTTGATTCTACAATCGCACCTTCGATGAATTGCGTCACTTTGGCACTGACTTTAATGATTAGTATGTGAGACGTGGAATCTCTAACCTGCGTGGTACCCTCCGTGTATTCAACAATTCTCAATCTTTAGTTTTTGGAATATGAGATTGTTGTTGAACGGTTGAATTATGTCGAGACAGGAAGGCTGAGGGCACCGCGCGGGTAGAAAATATTTTCGTCCCTTTACACAGTAACGAACATGTATTGTAATTTCACAGCCTGTACCCGATACATGATATATTTTCTTTAGAATTCAAAAAGTTAGGCGGTTTCCTCCTCTCACATCCATGCATCTGCCACAAAAACTTACGAATAGTAAATCTAGTGCGATTATGACATGTGCGCAATTGTGAGAAAATGACATTAAAAATGTCATAATTTTTCAGTTGATCGCTTAAGTGCTATGACTTTTAAAAATATGTTCACTCGAATAATCTCAGCGATTTCCCTTATCTAAAGATCTTACGAGTCATCAATTTCATATAAAATCCTCCAAAATGGTTTGCCCAGGAATCGATATCTTTAAAAACGCATAGAACAACATCGTCTGATCCCTTTCCATGCACCAAATTATGTGCTCTCAACTAGCATAAATGTCGAGGTGGGCAATTGGGATGAAGCGGAGAAAGCAAGGATATCACCAACGGGGAGTGAAGCAGAAAAGCAAGCTGGATGCGGCTGGATTGAGCTGAGAAATCAGGTTCATATACTTGTATTCAATGATCAAGCGCTGCCCAAACCACGAGATCTACATAACATCGAACTCTTTAGCTTCAAAGACTTTCGTCGCATGCATGGCAAAAAAAAACATAGTCCTTCATTCCTCGGCTCTAATAGTTTACAGGACTATGGATTATGGATCATGCTGTTGCTTATCATTATTAACAACCCTTACTTGACAAACTGGATAGTATTTTACTAGGATGTACATTTGCAAGTTTTTTTTTTTTTTTTATGAAATACACTTAAACTTTCACTGAAAACCCGAAAATGATCCACAAGAGGTTCCACAATCATAACAAAGTAGTGACAAAAACAAATAGGTTTAGAAAGCCAACTCAAACCTAGGAAGTTAGAGCAATGGGCCTTTGCCACCTAATCTATGGTCTGGTTTGCATCCCTAGGACAATGGACTAAAGAGACCCTATATTGTTGGGCCAATAGCTTTTGGCAATCTTCTGTAATTGAACCCACAATCCATGGGCTTTCATCTTGGCCTAGCATTCACCATACACGAGATTGTTTGACCCCACTTCAACCCTTAGATTAGATCCCAATCTAATCTTGTCCTTTTCCTTCCTAGTTTGACTACAAATCTTCAACAAAGACAACAACCCCTCTCGAAAGGCTAGGGTTTCAGCTACACTTGCCAAGGGAGCTTGAATTTTCTTCACAAAACCAAAGATAAGGACTCCATTATGATCTCGAAGCACCTCCACGGCTGTAGCCTCACAGGATTTGCTGCACCAAGTTGCATCTATGTTCAGTTTGAAGCTCCCTTTCATCAGCAGAGACCACCAAGCTACTGTGGTAGCCTCCTTTTGTACCTTGTCTCTTTTGTTGATGTTCCACATATTGCACAAGTTATAATCGCTTATTGCCTAGTCTATGATGCACCATGGGTCTAGTTTACAATTCTGAAAAATTGCTGCGTTTTTTGCCTTCCAAATCAACCATAGTATACCCTCCAAGATCGATGACAAGGGAATGGTTTTCATTGGGATATAGTCATTACTATACACCAAGTTGTCCGCTTGCCATTTATCGATTCTTGACATGTTGGTAGGTGAGACATCAACATTCAATCAAGAGTCTAACCGCACCTATTTCATCCATTAGCATAGGAGGAGGAGATCTTCAAGAGATTTCGGGACATGTTGACATAGAGGGCATAGAGGATTAGGTGCCAACTTTCTCCTATATAAGTTTTATTTTGTTGGTAGAGCATTGTTATAAACACTCCAAAAGAAAAATCGAACCTTGGAGTAGTCTTGTATTCACCATATTTTAGTCCACAAGCTCCTAGGGGGTTGATAAAATGAAGATGCCTGATTTGTTTTTTTGTTGTGAACTCAGGAAGCATAACTCGTTGTATCCACTTTTAATTGAATAGTTTCTTGTTCTATTCCCCATCCATACCATTTTATCTTTCAAGAGATTCAAACTAAATGGGATTGTCGGTATTTCTTGCACCACATTCTCTTCATATAGTTTGGTAAGTAACTGAGACTTCCACTCATGTGTCTCCTGATTAACAAGTCCTTCTACAAGTTTTGGTTCATTTTGGTCTGATGAACCACTAATTTTCCGAAAGAAAGCCACTTACCCTCTCTAATCCTTATCCTTGTACCATTGCCTACTAGACATCTAAAATCAACCTCAACCATGTCCCTACCCATTAATGAGCTTTGCCAACCCCAAGAAGGCCAGTGGCTCTTGTTGGCCTACCAAAACTCTCCATGAGGGTAGTATAATCCTTTTATTACTTGACTTCACAGGGCATTTGGTGCTTGTATTAGTCACCAAGCCCATTTTCCTAACATAGCCTTAATAAAGGCCATTAAGTCCCCAAAGCCTAATCCTCCCAAATCTTTCCTCATTTCAAGAACTCCCATCTCTTCAATGGATATCTATCTTCTCTACACTTTGCTTCCACCAAAAGGATGCAATTTTCTTTTCAATCATTTTGCAAATTGAGATGGGAATCTTGAATATAGACATCGCATATGGTGGCAAGGGTTGGACAACAATTTTAATAAGGATTTCCTTCCCTGCTTTCATAATGAACTTTTTCGCCCACCCTTCTAACTTTGTATTAAACCTCGCTAAGATCTAGGTGAACATTTGTTTCTTGGATCACCCTTAGTCAAAGGGGATCCCTAGATATTTGCTTATTTTATCGATGATTGGAACTCTCAGTGAATACACCATATTTCTCTTCAAGGGCTTGGGGTAACCATTACTAAAGAAGATGCTCGACTTGTTCAAGTTAAAAGCTTGTTATGAGGCATAGCAATATTGGTTCAAAATACTTGCCAAATTTTGGCACTCCCACACCATTCCATTCAAGAAGAAAATGGTATTATCAGTAATTAACAAGTGTAATAATGTTGAGCACCATCTATTCAGCTTTGTACCCCTCACACTACCCTCATTTATTGCCTTGTGTAGAAGAGAAGATAGGCATTGGCCGTAATAATAAACAAGTAAGACGATAAAGGATCTCCTTGTCCGATACCACGGGAAGGTGAAAACTATGAGAGAGACTCACCATTGACACTAAACACTAAAAGAGACCATAGATATGCACTATTTTTTGAAGACAACTTCAAACTTCCTTTCCATTTTTTCGATGCACAATTGATGAAGGACTTTCGGGACTACTAAAATGTTATCTTGAATTTGCCTTCCATTTACAAATGCATTTTGTTCAGTGGCAATAATTTTAGAAAGCCAAGGTTTCAAGCAATTAGCCATGACTTTAGATATGATCTTGTAACTAAAATTGCATAAACTAATGGGCCTATATTGAGTGATACATTATGGATTTTCCACCTTTGGGATAAGGACAATATATGTATGATTAAGAGTAGGATCAAACATACCTAACATGAAGAACTTATAAATTAAGCAATGGACATCATATTGTATGCTCTCCTAATGATGTTGGAAGAATTGTCCATTAAGCCCATGCCGCGGGAGTCTTGGTTGTGCCCATTTGAAAAACTACTTTTTTTTCACCTCTTCCGTAGACATTCTTTTTATTAATGCCTCATTCATTCCCTCTTTAGGAATATATGGGCATTGGAAGTTTCTTGATCCTATAGATGTATATAATGACTTAAAGAATGATCCAATATGTAACTTGAGCTCTGATGGCTCCCTACTCCATCTGTTATCCTCCACTTTTGGAATAGATATTCTATTTCTTTATCTCGTTTGAATCATTGTGGCATGAAAGTGTTTAGTGTTCTTGTCTCCCCATTTCGACCTATTAATCCTAGATCTCATTCTTGAATACATCTCTTCTTGCTTCCATAACTTCTCGATTTTCTCCTTGATTTTTTGGATGTCATCTCTCTCGCCACCCACAACTAAACCATTAGTAAGTTCCATTAATCTCCTCATCCAATATTCTATTTGTTTATGTGCATTTGAAAATTTCAGCCTGCTCCACATTTTCAAAGCTCCCACCTCCTTTCTGGCCTTACTTAAAAAATCTATGTGAATATTAGCCTTATCATTCCAAGCCCCTCTATAATGTCTTTACATTCAAGATCATCTAGCCAATATGCCTCAAACTGAAACTCCTTCTTCCTCTTTAACTTAGATGGAAAATGGATAGTAAAATTGGACTATGGTATGAGCCCATAGCCAATAGTGCAAAGACTTTTGCCTTAAAGAATAACACTCTCCATTCCATATTACATACCATCCTATCTAATCTCTTTCTAACCGACTCCTCTCTGTCTCTATTGTTAGCCCACATATAAGCACATTCTTTACTCTCGATATCCATGAATTTACAATCGTTTAGCATCTCTTCAAATGTCACCATTCTATAATATTTAGCCTCTCGTTTGCCGATCTCTTCCCATTGGTAGAGAACATTATTGAAGTCACCCATACAAATCCATGGAGGCCTATTTTTATTACGTATGGAACACAACTTTTGCCAAAGGCTAAATCTTTCCTGGAAGTCAGTTGATGCATGGAAAAAAGGACATTCACATTCTTTTTCTAGTAGTAGGTTCCCTATATCGTATCAATTAAGTTCTCCATGATTTCCTCTACCTCCACCATTACCACTTTGTCCCAACATAACTACTAAGCCTCCAGCCATTCCCACGAGTCAATTGTTACTAAGTGCTGAAATTTCAATTGATTTTTTTATTGTGTCCACCATGCCTCTTTTATTATTTGTTTACATTAAGAACAACACATTGGATCTTTCTCGATCCACTAAGGCTCTAAGATACTTGAATGTCAGGGTAGAACCCAAACCCTAACAATTCCGAGCCGCAACCTTAATAGGGTTAGCCACCAGAGCCCATTCTTTTGAGCTATCCTCAATCAAAATTGAGGTCTCATGAAGTTGAGTGTCATCTAGGGTGTAAGGATTATCCCCTTGAGAGTTGTGAGGGTTGTATCATCTCAATTCCTTCAATGCTGGGGTTTTATGGTCTTTTTTCTCTTTCAGTGAACTCTCAAGTGCATTTCAAGAGACACCTCCATCCATGGGGTGGCTGAGAGAAAGAGTTGAGTGCTTTGATGCCTCTTTCCTCAAGTTTCTTTGACCACTCCCTGCTAGACCTTTCCCTTCTATTTCAGCCTATCCTTATATTGAATTTCCATGGGTCTCTAATTCGGCATTTCCATAGTAAAAGGTAGCACATTGTTGACATATAAATTTTACCATTTTATTTATGACTTAATTGTATACAAATTAGGAATTAGTCGCTAAAAAAGGAAGTAAAAAGTAAACTAAATAATTTTCATTAAAATGCATCGTGTATGTTTTCATTAAAATCTATTACGTGTAGACATTACGAGCATTTACATAACTATCGCTATATATTAAAATTAAAAATTAAAAAAATCAAAAATTAAAGAAAAGTAAAAACGTTTCATTAAAAGGTATCTTGTTTTCATTATTGCACTGTGTATTGAATGGTGAATGGTCATTTTAAATTTTTCCAAAAATTTGTCATCAAAATGAAAAAAAAAAAGTAAAAAGAATTTCATGAACAGGTATAAGAAAAATTGAATGGGGCCAAGTAGAGGGTTTTTCTTCATGCATGGACTCACCCACCTATCTCTTTTCCTTTTCTCCCTTTTGCACTTAGGCTGGCCCATCTCCTTTTATTTCAACTCGGCCCGCGCGCAAGTCATCTTTCTCCCCTCATGCCAACCACGCTTCTGCAAAAAGAAGGAGAAAAGAGGAGAGTATCAGCAGAGGAGACAGGGGATCGCCATGGAGCAGATGGCAACATGATCCACGGGTCGGATCAATCCGGCCGGCAAGCTGGCAGTGGTAGGGGCCATGCGCACTTGCCGGTTGCCCTTAAAAGAGAGGGGCTCACTCATTTGTTCAGGGGATTTTCCATTTTGGCCAGAATGGTTCTTTTGTTGGAGCTAGAGAGTGACAGAGGAAGGGAGAGGGAGAGGAGACAAGTTTTTTTGGTTGAAGCTTCTCTGGTTTTGGTGCCAAGGAGAGCAACGTTCTGCAAAGGGTGAGAACTAGAGGGCTTGAAGATATACACAAGGAGAGAAGGGCAGAGAGCTCAGTTTAGAGAGAGAGATCCGAGCTAGTGAAGAGCTGGGGGAGAGTGATAGCTGAGATAGAACGAAGAGGAAGAGGGAGCCCTAGCCGCGCAAGCTCCATCCGACGATCCTGTTGGAATATAATCCAGAGAAAGCAAACTATTTGTTGTAATCAGAACATCAATGTAAATAAGACAATAACAACTTTATAATATCCTTCTTTTTACGTAAACTTACAAATCTTGGAGAAGAAAAAAAATAAGATATCACTAGAAAAATAACATAAAATTAGAGATAAGGTATGGCTATCCGAATCTCCTTAAAGCGATTAATTCTTGCCAATGGTGCTCCGCACATTCACAAATTATGCCTCCCAAGATACAACACATCGAACTTGTTTGAATTAGCATTATGCAAATATGACTCGATTAAACCGTTCAATTGAACCAGCAAACCTAGAAAAATTAGAAGAGTAGAGTAGTATTTCAAATCTCTTTTGGAATCGTTGTCTCGAATTGTTCTATCGAAAAACCTTCTAATGAAGCTCTATGCTCTTATCGATTTATAGAGCTTTTAAGTTTATATATAGAAGAGATACATGAATTAAATAGATGCATGTATCCAAGAAATTCATAAATTAAGAGATACATGAATTATTCAAGAGATTCATGAATCTATAGACACATGAATTCAAGAGATTCGTGAATTCAATAAATATATGAATTAAAAATATATGTGAATGTAAGAAATTCATGAATTCAATAGATACGTGAACAGAAAAGACGTATTTAATTTGTTGGCTTTCGTTGATCTATTAACCATAATTATAACATATCCTTCTGGGTAGATATTCTCAAACCCGAATCAATAAGTCTTTGTTTTTCCCTCTATTTGCTGCCCTTTTTTGGCACGCCGGGCCAAAGCTCGTGGCCGTTCGGCTCACACATGCTCCGACCCCTGTAGGTCGTTAGCTAGGTCACTGCATGTTGGCGGTTGTTTGCTAAGGTTTTGTGGCTCACCCTCGAGTCTTGGTTGAGTCGGAAACCACTTGTTTAGTGGCGCACACAACCCATTCGATAAAAAGCTTCGCCGAGATCTAGTCTCGTTTGGCCCTTTTTGGCCAAAACCGAGTGTCTTCATGTTGATTTGTTCTGTTGAGGTGTCGTTTTTCTTTTATGCCCCAGCGTTGGTTGTTTAGTCGTTTCGCTGTCCCCGCCACTATCATCATCTATGTCGTTTGGTGTTTCTTGCTTTGCGGTCGACAATGGCCGTCCGATGACAAAAGGAAATCGGCGAATAGGTTGGCCGACGAGCGGTGGTCGAAATGGATGCCTGTTGTGGGCGTCGGTGACAATGCCTTTGGAGGATGTTATTGTTTCAGATGGTATGGGTTCGGTGGAAATCCATGGAAGAAGAAGTTCGGGGAAGAGGATGCAGGGGAGTTGTCGTGAAGAAGAAGATGGGCATAAAGAAGAAATAAGAAAGAAAAAAAGAGTGTAGAAGTGGAAAAAGACAAGGGTGAAGAAGACATTCGGTGAGGAAAGCACGCGGGGAAGAAGACTACAGGGGAAGTGACAAATAAAAGGTAAGAAAAAAAAAAAAAAAAAAGTAAAAGCGCAGAAAAGGTTTTTTTTTTTTTTTTTTTTAAAGGAGAGAAAAAGAAAGCAAAGGTTGGCTGGAAGGAGGAGGCACTTAGAAGAGATGCAGTAGAAAAGACAAGATAGGGATAAGACAAAAATATTTTAAAAAATTGAGAAAAGAAAGTAAAAGTTGGTTCCAGGAAGGAGGAGGCACAGAGAAGAGGTGCAGTAGAAAAGACAATATAAGGATAAGACAAAAACATTAATCAAAATACTAATATTAATATAAAAATGAAAAAGAAAACAAAAAAAGGTTTTACGAAATAGGCTTTGTCCATTTTAAGTTAAGTTCGGGTCATCGAATCGGGCTAGCAGGTTGGATCGGGTTATCAGTCCCAACTCATTTTCTCAAATATAATAATATTAAATATTTAAAATTTCAAAAATTTTCAAAAAATTAAACATTAGAAAATTTTGAAAATAATAAAATTCAAAAAATTAAAAATTTCAGAAAATATTAAAAAATTCGAATTTAAAAAAATTTAAAAAATTAAAATCAAGAAAAATTAAAAATTCTCAAAAAATTCCAAAATTCGAGGAAGTCTAAACATTTCAATAGTAATTAGAAAAATAACAAAAAATTAAAAATATTTAAAAAATCCAAAAAATTTGGAAAATTCAGAAATTCAATTTTTCTGAAAAATCAGAAAAAAATTCTTTAAAAAAATTAAAAAATTAAAGATCCTCAAAAAAGGTTAAAATTAATCTTTTAGGTTGTTTTCTCCTAAAAATTGGAAGTCTTTCACTTTAGAGTTATGCTCAAGGTTGACCAAGCCCTTAGGGCTTAAAGTTTTGATTGTCCTTAGAGACAAATGTTATGATTGCGTGATATTGATACGTTGATTTTGGCTTCCCTTTAGTCTAGTTAGGATAAGCATTTATCTTTTCCTTAATGTTAAATATTTGTTCTCCCGTGCAATTTATTTAGACGCTTTCCTTGGCTACTAACTGATATTTTTATGATTGCGTATTCGCATAATCACCTCGAGTGTTAGTGGATTGGTCTAAAATTAATCTAAACTGCTTAACAAAATTTCTTTCTAAAATGAACAAAATTAAGTACCAAAATGGCACTAATTAGTTAATTAGTGTAATCAAGTCACCAACCCTAGATTCTCTAGTTGCATAGGAAGTGAGATACACTCTCATACCTCCATTGGTTTCTAGTCGACCATAATAGGTTAATGACGACTTCTTATTACAAAATTCTTATGAACATCCCAATGTCGTGCAATGTATGGGCTTGGAAGAGCTCGTACTTGATCATGGGTCGTAGGCCCACCTTTTAGGCAATGCCCCATAAACCTATTCCCTTCCCCGAGGGGTAGGTCGCAACACACATCATCCAGCAATCCATCATGTCTCAGGGTTTCTAGAATGATTTCGTCCTTATCCAACTCCAAAAAATCATCTCCATTGAATAATTTCCAAAAGGGGCTGGACTCACATGTTTCCGCTTTCAATCAATACCCATAGTATCTTGCACTAATATCTTTCAATTCGGCTTCCTTACAAGGCATTTCCTCAACTTTGGGTAAAGTCGCCTATCTTCTTACAAGAATAGCAAAAGAGAGGAAGATGATTTTTTTTTTTTTTTTTGGTAAGGAAAGCTGGGGAAGAAATAGAGAGAAAAAGAGAGGAAGATGTTCATATCTAAAATCAACCCAACACTGGTCATCATCCAAGTTCATCACAATTCCTGACATAAGCAGTTTTGACAACTCTAAAAGTACTCAAGCTTTCCCCACTTTGCACAAGCCACCCTCTTTCGCTTCTAATCTTATCTCCAAAACTCTCCTGACTTTGGAGGACTTTAGAGGCCACCTCTTGCATCGTATTCTCAATAATCCATACTAAAGGCAGGCCATGAACTTGTATCCAAAAAGCACAATGAATGAAAACATGGTGATGAATGAGTAGTTTGGGATTTAGTTGCCGGAGGAAAAGTAAATTAATCAAAAAGGACCATGGGCTACCCTCTAAAATTCTCTTCTTATCTCTCTCTGATCCAAACGCAAATGTGAATAAACTTTATTGTAGTTGGTCGCCCATCAAATCCTCTAATTTCCAAGCCTTTTTCATCGTAGATAGGAAAGCCTAAAAATTAACTTTAGGTCTAGAGTGAAGTTTCGCCAGTAGGGTCAGATTACATGCTTCCATTTTCTCCCTAGGACTATCCTCAAACACACTGGCTATAGAATCCTCCAACCACATTCTTCCCACATGTTTACATAGGGCAACGAGTCTACATTCTTTTAACCTTTCATTTCCTATTCTGCTCACTTCTTTTCTGCAACAAGTGTTTAAAAAACTTCCAAGTATCAGAGCCAATAGCTTACCAACGGAGATGACAGCCCCTGCTACAAGTGAGAAAATATTGAATGCAGCTCTGATTTCAGCGTGGACTAGTCAGAGTCCACTCACCGGGCAACACATGTCACTCGATGCCACGCTGGAACCAAAGCCCATTTTGGAAATAGACATGCTAAAAATATTGGTTTCTCTCTCTTCCTGCAGCTTGCTATCTTGTCCCTATCTCTCAGTCAATTTAAATTGACCAAACTCCCTCTCTGTAAGAAAATATTTGGTGGGGCCCCACTAGCTCCTTCACATAATATTTTCTCTCCTCCCATGATAAAATTGAACGGAAATGGGATCTCTCTCTCTCTCTCTCCATTTTTTTCATGCTGAAGCGGGTGAGCACGTCGAGATCCTCGGTGGAGAGGGTGTATGAGGTGGTGCCGAAGCAAGCGGCTTTGGTGAAGAAGCAGAGGCAAGAGGAGGCTATGGATGTGAAGAATGAGCACGTCAAGATCCTCGGTGGAGAGGGTGTATGAGGTGGTGCCGAAGCAAGCGGCTTTAGTGAAGAAGCAGAGGCAGGAGGAGGCTCTGGATGTGAAGAAATAGAAGGAAGCGGAGGGGTTGACCAGTGGCGACCTATTGAACGAGGCCTATGAGAAGAGAAAACCTTGAATCTCTAGCTTTTGTACCCGACAAAGGTGCAGGTGGTGAACGTGGTCTTAGCCATTTCGAGCTCGATGGCGAGCCCGTCGAGATCTCAATGCAAAAGGTGTACGAGGTGGTGCTGCAACAGGTGGCTTTAGTGAGGGAGCAGAGGCAAGAGAAGACTCTAGATGTAAAGAAGCCAAAGGAAGTAGAGAGGTTGACTAGTGGCGATATGTTGAACAAGGCCTACAAGAAGAGAGAACCTTGAATCTTCGGCTTTTATACTAGGCGAGGATGCGGTGGTGAGCGTGGTCTTGGCCATTTCGAGCTCAATGGTGAGCCCATCAAGATCCTCAGTGAAGAAGGTGTACAAGGTGGTGCTGAAGTAGGTGGCTTTGGTGAGGGAGCAAAGATGGGGGGAGGCTCTGGATGTGAAGAAGCTGGAGGAAGCAGAGGGGTTGACCAGCAGCAACCTATTGAACAAGGCCTACAAGAAGAGAACCTTGAATCTCCGGCTTTAGTACTTGGCAAGGATGCGGGTGGTGAGCATGATCTCGGCCCTTTCAGGCTTGATGGTGAGCCCATTGACATCCATGATTGAGAGGGTGTATGAGGTGGTGTTGAAATAGGCAGCTTTGGTGAGGGAGCAAAGGCAGGAGGAGGCTCTAAATGTGAAGAAGTCGAAGGAAGTGAACGGGTTGATCGGTGGCGGCCTATTGAACAAGGCTTACGAGAGGTGTGGTAAGGTCTGTGTTGAGTACACCAAGATGTTTTACTTGAGTACACTTTGCTTTCTCCTTTTGCATGCATGGTCCTATTTTTTCCTATTGAGATTTAGATAATGCGTTTATCTTTTGATCATGAATTCTAAAAGGTTGATGTTAGTTAAGCATAAAGAAAAAGAAGAATACCATTATCTTGCTTGATTGATTAAAAAAAAAGTTCAATGAAACTACACCTTTTCTGGCTGACCTTATCTCCTGCATTGCCTATTAAGCTATTACAGTGTTTAGTCACATGAAGTGATCTTTGTGGTTTAAGTAACTTATAGTGTTGTGTGAGGCTCACATAGATCAAGTGCACTATGAATGATTTTTAAGATAGTCTTTTAGTAAATGATGCTCCATTCTTTGTTAGGAAAAAACTTGTGGATAGGTTGCATACTTCTACCCGTCTACGATTTTTTAATGGATCAAGAAAGTCTGGAGGCAAATAAAGTAAGACTCAGATACACACATGTTCTCTTGAATGCTATAGATATAATGCAACTCATATGGCAATATCATCTTGGCAGGCATTGATATGACAAGCTTTAGCTTATGCTTATGCATGTGTATGATGAATAAAGTATCGTCGAGTGTTGCTAGTGGGCTGGTGGCTAGTCCTTACTTGTGCCTACTTGTTCTGAATACGCACTAGCACTCTCCAGGAATTTCGCACCATTGCCATAGATACATTGGGAACATGTTCCAACATATGATAAAGATAACACTGACTGCTCAAAATAAAATCCATGAACAGTTTTTTTAATCTACTTTATGTTGTTTATGTAATTAGGTCACATTGCTATCTTGGTCAAAACTTGTTGAACCAATGGGACTTAACTTCAAAACGTGCTGGTCAAGATTGTTTTAGTGTCATTTCACTCCCAATTTGGTACAATTTCATTGCAAATTTGCACATATAAATATATCAAATGGCAAAATCACAGGTAAGAAATAAAAGGAAGAATGATGGGCAAAATCAAATAATCCAAAAATTGAAGCACAAAAAGTCAATTAGTACAAAAGTTATAACCTTATGTAAATAACTTATAAGGTTAAAGGGTGTCTTGTTCGATGTAGGTGAATGTTTGAGTTTATATACACTCATAGAATAAGAATAGTCAAAAGTGCCAATGTTCACGTAACAAATAAAAGGAGGTAGATTGGTAGTCATATATTATCTAATTTTTTGTTCAATACATATGATGTTTATTGAAATATCTCACATTACTAGTTTATGGGGTTTATGTGCTCTTTATGCACATGTGATCTCTATGCACATGTGATCTCTCTTCACATATAAGTTTAAGCTTTTGGGTTCTACAAATTTTTCTTTTGCACAGCAAAAAGTACTCAAAAGGGAGGGAAGAGGAGGAAGAAAAGAAATACAGATACATCGCATACATTACTAGAAAAAGAATTACTGACATTTGCATGGCCTTTAAACAATGATGATCAACTCAAAACCCTAAGAAGACAACTATAACAAAAACAATTGATGTTTCCAACTAAGTAATTACAGGGAATCATCCTCCGTCATTCTCTTGAGGTCTTCGACGAAGCCTGCCATATTCGCCACCACTCTGGAGCTCGCCTTTGCCATCATCATCCTCTCCTTCAGCTCCGCCAACCTTACCCCAATATCGCCATCCTCCATGACCCACTTCACACCGTCCTTGACCTCCCTCTCCTCAAACCCTCCCAGCCTCACCCCGATGCGCCACGCCTCGACAATGTACTTGCAGTTCACAAACTGATCCCCTGCCACGGGCCAGCACAGCATCCTTCTCCCAAACTGGACTGCCTCCACCACCGAGTTCCACCCGCAGTGTGTTATGAAGCACCCGATCGCCCCGTCCCGCAGGACCTCCACCTGCGGGGCCCATGACACGACCCTGCCCTGGCTGCGGACCCTCTCCAGGAAGCCATGTGGCAAGGCCTCGCGCCATGACAGTCTCAGCACCCAAAGGAAGGGCCGCCGTGTAGACTCGAGTGAGAGGGCGAGGCTGGCGACTTTGTCGCGTCCGATGGGACTGACCCAACTGCCGAACGAGACGTAGATCACTGAGTTTGCCTCTTGATCCTTCAACCAGGTCAGGCAGGTGGTGTCTTCTTCCCAGAAGCTAGGGTTCTTTGTCAACAAGGAATGGACGGTCATCGGCCCGATGGGGACGATCGAGGGGTAGCCTCGGGAGCACTGGATCGGAGCTTTCTCTTCCTCCTCGGGGCAGGAGTTGACCAGGAGCCACCGGAGAGATTTCGACCGGCGAAGAGTCCGAGTCCAGAACTTGAATCTTGCTTTCTGGGCGTTGACCGGCCCGATCAGCCACGGCAGGTCTTGGGTGGTCAACGATGGGTTTTGATGTATCTCGCTTTCTTTCTGGGGTATTCCTGCTTGTTATTTTGCACGTTTGCATGTGAGAATTAACGCGGGAATACAAGGTACTCTCACAAAATCATAATCATAATAATAATAACAACAGCAGCAGCAGCAGCAGCAATCGTATTCGTGTTGATATTCCTCTGTCGCAATTATTATTTTTAATGGTCGACCTGGAAACAAATCTTGCTCATTTGAGGTGGAAGGCATGTGCGCCTTTTTGTCCCTACGGCAAAGCCAATCGTGCTAACCGAACACTTAGTACAATGCCACAACCCTTGTATATATTTCAATATAAATAAATGGTCGAGATGCAACTTATATGTATTATATAAGAAATTCTCAGTTATTTGATTTCCCATGTTGGAAAAAAAATAATATATGCATCTGTCATTTTTAAGATCAATTAGGAATGTTAATGTTAACTAATTCAGGCGTGAGACTAATTCATTTTTGACACAGTAACATATATTAGTAATAGATAGGTGGTACAAACAAGTGTCATTTTAGTCGATGCAATACCATCTATGCTCCGTTTATTTTGTGAAGAATGAATGATTTGAAAAATATTTTCCTAAAAAGCATCGCTTATATCATTTGAAATAATTAGTTAATGAAAAATAATATCATTATCAATAACAACTTATATCTAAATATTTTCATAGATGATAAATATATTTTCAGTCTAATCATTTTTGTAAGTGATACAAGTTATCATATATATAATATGTTTTTCGAATATTCATTTTATTTATGAAACAAATGGAGCCTCAGTTCAAGAAAAGGTCTCTATATATAGTTTTTTTTTTTTTTTTTTTGGACAGACCTCTCAATGTACTTAACAATGGTTTTTCCATGTTTATTGTACCCGAGATGGATTTACATTATTCTCCAGTACCTAACTCAATTATAAAAGTTGGGTTATAGGATTAAGACTTAATCCTCTACAGGACGAAAATATTGCGTAGGCTCATTCTTTGAATAATTGTTGAAATATTTAAATAGTAACTTATGTTTTCATCTTGCATTTAGAATAGTTTGCGGTGATTTCAAAAAAAAAAATTACATAATGTCAAAGCAGAAAATTCTAAGTTCAAATCCTTGCAAACTCCTTATTTTTCCATTTTATTATGTATTTCCACGCTAAATTTTTTGCCAATGTCCAGCCTATGTATGAAAGGAAGTGTTCGAATATAGTGTCAAAAACATCACACTTTCATCTAAGAATTCAGATTTTAGAATAGTTGGCATTAATCTCACAAAATTTTATGATAATAAGATGGTTACAATTAGTCACATATAATTCTGAGGTTTCTAGGTTCATTTGGAAAACAGAAAATTAGGAAGTGAAATGAAACAATTTGGAAGCATAAATGACGAGCGAGCAAGACTCACCACAATTTGAGATGTGACCTTGTCGGACCAATTCCGGGATTGTCGCAACCAGCTTGTAGGTCGTGAGCATGGCGACCCAGAATCCCATGGTCGGGACCCCGCACCGGATCCCCACTTCGATAGCGAACGAGGCCAGCAAGTCGACCACCATCAACGCCACGTCAAGCTCCCTCACAAGCCGCTCCAGGTGGGCTGCCATGCCGTCCTCCATGGCCTTTTCAACCGAGAAGAAGTCGCGAGGCGCACCACCATCGGCGCCCAAGCCGTCCGGTATCGAAACGTACGTGATCACCTCCACCGTCGTCTGATCATCCACGGGAGAGATCCTGCGGTGGATGAATTCCGGGGTGACGAGCACTGGGTCGAAGCCGTGGGAGTTGAGGACTAGGGCTAGTTTGAGCATGGGAGTGACGTGGCCTTGCGCTGGATAGGGGACTAGTATCGCCTTTGGCCTCCTTGCGCACGGCTTCATCTCTCTCTCTCTCTCTCTCTCTCTCTCTCTCTCTCTCAGAGTCTCAGCAGATGCGCCCTCTAATGGAACTATATCAAACACCTGTACTTCAGGACGTACGTATATAAAAACCTCGTAAAATCTAGAGAGAAAGAGAGAGACAGAGAGAGGAGTCAGCAAAGCATGTGGAAACAAGTATAGCCTGAAATGAATAAGACACAACGTAGTACATGTTGTAAATTTTGCTGTATTTACTATCCATAAGGCTATGAGCTAAGCTACGCGCATGCATAGTGTATGTAATAATTATTAAAGAGGAAACTGCTTAACTTTTTGAATTCTACATAACATACTATATAATACATCTGCATAACTGTGCATAGGGACAAAAACGTTTTCTACTCGGCCCAGTGCTCTCCCCCTCTGCATTTCGGCGTTCAACTGTTGATAACAACCTCGCTTCCATCAATCAATAATTGTGATTTATTGAAAACACTGAGTGGGAGTCGTGTGCGGATTAGAGGATCCTAGTCCATTGTAATCCTTGCAGGCATACAGATCGAATCAGGTCCAAAGTGGCATGGTATGCTAAAAATGCGATCGTAATGTCGGCATTGCATCTTATTCAACATCTAACTATAGATATGAGGGACTCCGATTCAAGTTGTTAGGTAGAGTATGTCTTGATTATTGAGTTTATGCATAAAAAAGCCCAAATGGAAAGAATGAGAAAGATCAAATAAGATTATTATAATTCAACCAGGAAATTATAAAATTCGAGAGGGATTTCAAAAGATGTGACATTGTTGCTTCCTCTAAATACTTACAAAGATTAACCATTTTACAAATTTTCCTTCAAGTGATTCGAGTACATGAGCCCTCTGTATTTGAATCCATTGATGTTACTAGGTTACACGAGACATCTAAAAGTTAGGATGCATTGGATTCATACTTTAGGGCCCGTTTGGTTCAACTTTGGGGAAATGCCTTTGCATTTCCCCAATTATCTTTAGAAGAATGGGCATTTTGTGAATGCTGAAGTGTTTGGGAACTCTTTTTATTTTGGTGCATTTTACAAAGGAGCTTTGAGCTGAAAAGAAAAAGGAAAAAAAGAAAAGGAGAAAGGAGAAGGAGATGTTGAAGCAAAGGAGGGGAACGATTGGGAGGCAGCCGGAGCTAGTGGGGGAGGCGGCTGGTGGCTATGGTGGGGGAGGCGGTTGGTGGTGGTGGTGGGGAGGCGGTGGGTCGCGCGACCCACGCGCCGGCCGCGTGGGTCGCGGCCTCGGGCGGCGTCGCCTGGGTCACGCGACCCATGCACTGTCGTCTTGTGGGTCGCACGCCCTCAGGGCGATGCCGCCTGGGGCCACGCGACCCACGCACCACCGTCGCGTGGGTCGCACCGCCTCAAGCGTCGATGCCCGAGGCCGCGCGACCCACGTGACGACGGTGCATGGCGACCAGATCAAGCGGTGCTCAACCCATTGCGTGGGTCGCGCGACCTAGGCCACGCCGCCTGAGGCCGCGACCCACGCGATGGTGGTGCGTGGCAACGGCGGTGCTTGGCGACGGCGGTGCGTGGCGACAGCGGTGCGTGGCGACGGCGGTGCTTGGCGACAGCGATGCGTGGCGACCAGATCTGGCCGGCTGAGCACCGCTCAGCCCGTCGCGTGGGTCACGCGACCTAGGCGACATCGCCTGAGGCTGCGACCCACGCTACGGCGGTGCTTGGCGACAGTGATGCGTGGGCAACCCGCTCCGGCCGGTTGAGCTCCGCCGGCTGAGCTTCACTCTTGAAGAAATAAGTTCAACTAGGAAGACGATGAATAGTAGTTTTTAGGGTATAATAGGAAAACACAATTATCAGTGAGGGCAATATTGGAAGAAAAAAAATTCATTAATCTCCTCTTCAGCATTCTAGAGCATTCCAAATGCTAACATTCTCCCAAGTATAACTCAAAATGCTGAACCAAACGCTTGAAATTTTTTCCAATGAGCTTTCGAGGAAAGTTCCTTGGGAATGCTGAACCAAATAGGCCTTAATGCATCGAAAATTGTCTCGTGTTTTACCATAGGTTTATCTTCGCTCTTCTAGAGAGAAGTGTCCAATACCACGGCACTAAAAAAGGCGTGCCTGCCTTTTAGCGATTGACCCTTAAGAAGAAACCTGTACCGATGTTAGGTTTGATGTGACCAGGGGAGATCCATTTTATTGGTGCGCATGGAGGGACGATATTCCACACGTGATCATATTCTATGCAAAAAATACATATAAAAATGGGTTTTCAGTTAATTAGATTTTTTAAGGATAGTTCATTCGTCTTTTGCTAGGCTTGGAGAAGGATAGCTCCATCAATATTTTTAGGGTTACATATGACAAATGGGTTTTAATTAATTAGACATATTCAGAAACTATATGTCCTATCACTTTAGTAATTAACTTTATAAACTTTTGTATTACTCTACTTACATCATGGTACCAAGATGGATTTTAATACTCTCACACCGTGATATCAATAGGGATAATGTTTTTTTTCTTGTCATAGAGCACTTAGGAATCCAATACATGGATCTTACCTGCTCACTCCCACTTGGTCTTCTACTTTAAATAGTCTGCACATTTGAGCCCACCACTTTCTCTTCTCCAGCAATGTCATGCCCACAGTTCATAAAAATAGAGCCAAAAAAGCATAGTTTAAAGGATTATTAATTAAAAAATGTATACCGCATTAATATGTTTTGAATCTGGTAAATTGCCTGGTTAAAGAATGGTAAATTGTAAATTAAAATATGGATGTTGTAATCAAAGTTGAAACGTGTTGGAGAAAACTTCCTTAAGTGTTTTGAAGCTGACAAAACGTTTCCATCAATCTAGTCGGAAGACTTGCAAACTCTTCCATCAAAGTCTGAAAACTCCAGACTGCCAAATTCAAAACTCAAGATCTATCCTCATTGACTGTTTCTAGACCGTCGAAAAAGGCTTATCCAGAACTAGATGTTTCGTTAAGGATTTGACTTTATCGACTAGAGAAGATCTATTTGCTGAATACAGCATGTCGGAATCCATTATTCAAATCAAGATTGATTCAAGGATTGTGAATCCGTTGATTGGTGAATTATACTTGGAAGGTTCTACTTATGGAAACCTAGATTCTGATTGTATGTGCGAGCGGGATTGGTGAGCTATCGTCATATTCCTTAAATAGCTTGGAATCTTCCTAATTGATTTCGTCTAATAGGTAGATTGGAAGAATTCATTTGGTAAGTGCCAACGGGTATGATGGCATAAAATAATATATAAGGAAGACGTTCTAGTTGTTTGAGTGTGTGCGCAATAAAAGAATTCCAAAGTCTGAAGCTCATTGTTCTTAGTCAATTAAACTGTTGAGCGAAATCTTGTATGCAAAAGAGAGTCTATATCTTTGAGAAACCTTGAGGAAGTGTAGTAGAGTCTCTACACTGTGGAATCAATGAAGAGCTTTACTGTAACAACTCTTTTGTTTCATAGTGAAATCCAGCCGGTGGGCTGTCAGTGCGGAAGAGTGGACGTAGACTTGGATTAAGCCGAACCACTATAAACCATGTGTTCTTATTCTCTTCCTTACGCTCTTTTACTTTAGTTGTAACTTGATTTGTTTACAAAAGAGTTGCACACTTCACTCGGGAAAATTGTTTTTACACCTATTCACCCCCCTCTAGGTGCTCGTACTAGCTTTAACAATTGGTATCGGAGCCTATGTACTCACTTAAATTGAAGTGTTTTACTTCAGAATTAAAGATCCACGGCTAGTATGGTGGCTCCAGGACTGGTTGAAGGGCAAAGCAATACCAGACCGCCGTATTTTGATGGAAAGGAATACAACATATGGAAAAACGAGATGAAGGCATTCCTAAGATCAAATGATCCTCTAGAATGGGATGTGGTAGAAAAAGAATCATTCCTAAAGCTGCATCAGTCTCAGAAAGAGGAAAATAAGCGATTGAGTCTAGTGAAATGACTCAAGAAAAGATGACCAAGAGACAAGCTCTTAATGCAAAAGCAATTTACTCTTTATATTGTGCATTATCTCCTACTGAATATAACATAATATTTTCTTGTGAAAGAGCTAAAGAAGTCTGGGATACACATCACTTATGAAGGAACTGATCGAGTGAAAGAAACTAGAATCAACATTCTACTTGGTCAATACGAATCATTCAAAATGAAATCAAGAGAATCTATCACTGACATGTTTAGTCGTTTTATAGAAATCGTGAATGGTCTTAAATATCAAGGTCAACCAATTTCTAGACCCATGAAGGTGAAGGTAAACAAGTTACTGCGTGGACTGTCCAAGGATTGGAATCACATAAAGATCTCAATAAGGGAGACACAAAGAATCATGCCATTATATGTTGACGAATTGGTTGGGACTCTTCAGTCTTATGAAGTGGAGCAAATCAACGAAGATGAAGATCCTAAATGTAAGAAATCCATTGCATTAAAATCTAAGGATGATTCTGATGTCACAGATTCTGAAGACAATATGGATGATGAAGAGCTTGCTCTCATGATAAGAAGATTCAGAAAACTAAACAAAAATGGGAGAAGATTCAATCCAAAGAAACAAAGCTTTCAAAAGCAACAGACTAAGTCAGTTGAGGATGATGAATCCAATAAAGATGTAGTATGCTTTGAATGTAAGAAAAATGGACACATCAAATCCAATTGTTCCCTTCTAAAGAAAAAGAAAGGAAAAGCTGAGAAATATCGAAAGGCACTTAAAGTAGAAACGTGGAGTGATACAGAATGTGAGGAAAGTGATTATGATTATGCCAATATTTGTCTCATGGCACAATTAGACTCAGATTCAGACTCCGGCGACTCAGATTCGACAAAGTGAAATCGAGGTAAGTAATTTGAAAATCCCTACTAAAGTCTCTAGATACATTGATGAATTGTGTCTTAGTCTCAAAACATCTCTCAAAAGGATTTCCGAACTTTAAAGAGAAAATTCTGCATTGAAACAACAAGAAAATGTTTGAAAAGAAAAGGTTAAAAGCTTAGATAAAAGTGTTACTACTTTGAAAGAAAATGCATATCATATTTCAAAAGAAAATGCATTCTTGAAAAATGATATCTCAAGTATCTCTAAAAGATTTTTTATAGGATCTAAGAAACTTGAAAAAATTCTTTCAGCACAAAGACCTTACTTTAACAAATCAAGTTTAGGAATGACTGCTAAAATCATTCCTCTAATTGATTTTCTTAAGGTAAAGGAAAGAATTAAGCAAAGACCTACTTACAAAAATCATTTCAAGAGAATTTTTGTAAAACCAGTAGGTCGCAGTGCTCTTAAATGTTCTAAGTGCAATAGCTCAGATCATTTTGAGAAAGAATATCCATGGTTTGGAACTTGTTAAGAAGGTATGGGCAAAAACCGTATATTACACTAACACTAATGGACCCAAGAAAATATGGGTACCAAAGAAAGCTTGAATCTTTTTTCAAATGCAGGTCATTATCGAGAAAAAGGTCAAATGGTACCTGGATAGTGGATGCTCAAGACATATGACAGGAGATTCAAATTGCTTCATAAAGCTCGTTCAAGTTAATGGTTGAAAAGTTTCTTTTGGAAGAAATAGCAAATGAAGAATTATGGGATATGGAGCTGTAAAGATTGGAAGTCTCACGATTAATAATGTTTCCTTAGTAGAAGGACTCAACTACAATCTGTTGAGTATCAGTTAGCTGTGCGACACCGGTTTCAAAATCAACTTTCAAGAATGAATATGTTCAAGAACCAGTAAAGACTCATCTCAGTCTTTCACAGGTCGAAGACATGGGAATATCTACCTCTTGGATATCAAACCAGATGAAACTCAAAATCTAATCTCAATTCAAGAAGAAGCAAACTTATGGCACAGAAAACTTGGGCACATCAACATGAAGCAAATCTCAGCAAAGAAGCTTGTTCGTGGACTACCCAATCTGACATACCAAAAGTCTGATCTATGCACACCATGCGTGTTGGGAAAACAGGTAAGAAACTCATTCAAACCAATAAATCAAGTATCCACTAATCGTGTACTGCAGCTCTTGCATATGGATCTCTTTGGACCAACCAGAACTCAGAGCATTGGAGGTAAGAAATATTGCCTAGTAATTGTAGATGACTACTCACGATTCGATTGGGTATATTTCATGGCAAGTAAGTCTGAAACCTCTTCTTATTTTATAAAATTTGGTAAAAAGGTCCAAAATGAGAAAGGGTATGTTATTTCAAGTATAAGGACAAACTATTGAGGTGAATTTGAAAATCAAGACTTCACAAAATTCTGTGATGAATCTGGTTTTCAACATGTGTTTTCTTCACCATATACTCCAGAGCAAAATGGAGTCGTAGAAAGAAAGAATAGGTCACTTCAGGAAATGGCTAAAACTCTTTTAATTGAAAGTAACATCTCTTCTCGTTTTTGGGTTGAAATAGTTTCTACAGCGTGTTATATCATTAATAGAGTCTTTTTAAGGCCTATTCTGGAGAAAACTCCTTATGAGTTATTCAAAGGAAAAAAAAACCAATTGTTCCGTATTTTCATGTGTTTGGATGCAAATATTTTGTATTGAAAAATGCACATGATCGAGTTGGCAAGTTTGAAGAAAAATCAGACGAAGGCATCTTCCTTGGATATTCAACCACAAGCAAAGCTTACAGAGTTTACAACAAAAAGACTCAATCTGTGGAGAAATCAACGAACGTCAAATTTCAAGACTTTATGCAAAACCAATCGATTTAGACTCAACCTAAAGAATTTGAATCTATTCCAAACTCTACAAAGTCTAAATCCTCAAAAGCAGCTCAGACTTCAGAAGACCAACAACAAATGATCGTCGAAGATTCAAATGAGAAAAATGATCAACAGTCTGACAAATCAACCATCAACTAGAAGCATAAGTCTAGTCATCCCAAAGATCTTATTATTGGTGATGTTAATGAAGAAATTCGCACAAGATCCAAAAGGCGTGAATAGTCTAGTGATGTGGCTCTTATTTTTGAAATAGAACTCAAAAGCATAGAAGAAGCTTTGACTGATGAAAGCTGGATTGAAGCTATGCAAGAAGAACTCAGGCAATTCAGCATCAATGATGTTTGGGAATTGACTCCTAAACCAAAAGGTAAATCCATCATTGGAGCTAAATGGGTTTTCAGGAACAAGATGAACGAGAAGGGAAAAGTCGTAAGAAATAAAGCAAGACTCGTGGTCAAGGGATATACACAAGAAGAAGGGATAGACTATGATGAGACTTACGCGCCAGTAGCAAGGTTAGAAACAATTAGATTATTACTTGCATTTGCCTGTCATAAGAATTTCAGGTTATTCCAAATGGACGTCAAAAGTGCTTTCCTAAATGGATTCATCCAAGAGGAAGTCTATGTAGAACAAACACCCGGTTTACTCTGTATTCAGACTGAAAAAAGGCTCTATATGGTTTAAAGCAAGCACCTCGAGCTTGGTAAGACAGGCTAAGTAAGTTTTTAATTCAAAATGGTTTTGTCAAAGGTAAAGTAGATACTACATTGTTTATCAAAAGACAAAGCAAAAGTTTTCTACTTGTTCAAATTTATGTTGATGATATTATTTTTGGATCTTCTAATGAAAATCTATGCAAAAAATTCTCTAAGTCTATGCAAGATGAGTTTGAAATGAGCATGATGGGTGAGCTAACCTTTTTTCTCAGGCTTCAAGTGAAACAACTGAAGGAAGGAATCTTTATTCATCAAGAAAAATATGCTAAAGAACTTGTTAAAAAGTTTGGACTAGAAAATTGCAAAAAGACTAACATACCAATGTCAAGTTCTTTGAAGATGGACAAAGATGAAGAAGGAAAGAAAGTTGACCGGAAGCTATACAGGAGTATCATTGGTTCACTTCTTTATCTAACTGCTTCTAGACCTGACATTTTGTTTAGTGTTTGTATGTGTGCCAAATTTCAAGTAGATCCTAAAGAATCTCATCTAAGTGCTACTAAGCATATTATCAAATGCATTGCCTCAACTTCAAACTTTAGTCTCTAGTATCCTAAAGAAGGAGACTTCACTCTTCTTGGATACTTAGATGCAGACCTAGCGGGATGCAGAGTTGATAGAAAGAGCACCTCGAGCACCTGTCAACTACTTGGAAGCAAGACAGTATCTTGGTTTTCAAGGAAACAAAGTACAGTAGCTCTTTCTACGGCAAAAGCAGAATATGTAGCTCTTGGAAGTTGTTGTTCACAAATTCTATGGATAAAACAATAACTAAGAGACTTTGGAATTGAAGATTCATGCACTGAGATCAAATGTGACAACACCAGCGCAATCAATCTCACCAAGAATCCAATTCTTCACTCAAGAGCAAAACATATAGAGATTCGACATCATTTCATTAGAAATCATGTTCAAAATGTAGAAATTTCGATTCAGTTTATTGATTCAAAGAATCAACCGGCGGATATATTTACAAAACCTTTGGAGAAAAATTAATTTGAAGTTATTCATTCCAGACTCAATATCTTAAAGTCTGAGGAAGTTCAGACTCAGGATTGAAAGTCTAATTAATCTCAGACTCAGACAATCAAGACTCTCGACTGTAAGTTATTTTTATTTAGAAATTTATCTCTCGGATCAAATCTTGAAAAGGTATGATCTTCTATCCGAAATTGATTGGTGTTACTTCCCAGTTTCCTTGATTATTGTAATTCTTCTTTTTCGAAAAAGAAGTTATTTTTTTAAATGACAGTTATCTAATTTTTTGAAAATGCAGTTATTTTTTTTAAAGGCATTTTTATATTTCCTTTTTCACGACACTTCGTATGCCTCGCTTCGACTGCCTTATATACTACTAGTTCTTCATTTTACACACAAAAACCTTAAGAGAGCACAAATCTTCCATTTCTATCTTCTTTTCTTGTTTAATCCTCAAAAAATTTTCATCTTTCTTGGGAAACAAGCTTGGAATCTCTCAAAGACTGTGAAAGATGTCGTCTCAAAGAAAGTCTTCAAGGATCGCAAACAGGGGACCACAACAAATGTGTGAGGGGCCCATGCACTTTGATCTCATCGAGGAAGAAGAATCTCCTAGACAGTAGCAGAGCCCACAACATTCTCAGCAACGTCAATCTCCTCCATCTAGACCTCAGGATGTTGCACATCAAGAAGAGGAAGAAATCATCGAAGACGCAAAACTCGTAAGAACTCTTAAGCCCGCTTTTACCTACAAGCTTTATCGTGCTTTGAAGAGGAGTGGTACTCCGTTGAACTACATTGATGAATTTCTGAAAGACAAAGGGTATAGAAATGAAACTTTCTTTTTATGCACAATGGAACGATTGGGAATTGCCCCTACGAGGTCGACGAAAGACACCTTGACAAATATCCCAAGCGATCCATGTATTGGAGGGCTGAGTCAGCCTGATGGAAATGACGATGATAGGATGTACAGTCAATTTAAACCGAGAATGGGTGTTGCGGCAAAAATCCGAAGCAAAAGGACAAACTTGTTTCGCTTGAAGAAACACATGCAACTGTACTCTAAGTTGCTTAAGCATGGCGTGATAAACCCTAGAAGGGTGGATTTTGATTTTCTTAACTCTGTAAATGTCAATCTGCAAGAAAAATTCAATCTTCTGCAACTCGAATAGTTTTGTTCTGAAACAACAGAGGCTTATGCTGAACTTACTGCTTACTTCTATTCGAATCTTAGTTTCTTGGATGCGAATAGGTTCTCTTTCAGTGTTCGAGATCAAGATTATGTGGTTGACATGAATACTCTGGCTGATGTGATTGGGGTTGAAAGAGGGAGATATCAACCTATCAGTGTGTCTATTGCTCGTGCAACGTTGGAGCTTGTTTAGGTCAAAACAACGGAAGGGAAGATTTCGAATTTGAGGATGAATGCGTCCAACATTTTGCTTCACAAGATAGTGATTAATTGTCTCAGACCAAAATCAACTTCAAAGACCGACGTTTCAAACTCGGAGGCAAAGTTGATGTACGCCATCAATGCTGGTAAAAAGTTCTCTCTTTCACACACTATTATGTTCCACATGTATAAAGCAATGGTGAAGGACAAGGGTCAACTTCCTTACCCAGCACTTGTGACCAAATTATTCAGACATTTGAACATTCAGCCTCACCAAATTCTTTGTGTTCGAACGTGTGATCAAATGGTGGTGGGACTGAAAATGGACTCTAAAATGCGTCTGAAGGAACTCAACAAGGCATTAGAGCAATTCAAGGAAAAAACTCCTGTCAAGACTCATCCAGTCTCTTCGGCTGCAAAGAGAAAATGGAAGGAGCCCATGACTGCTCCATCCAAGAAAAGAAGAGCACTTATCATTGAGGATGAAGAGGATGAGAATGATATCACCATTTCTGCAATGGCATTGAAGAACTTGAGTCGTTCTGCTCCAGAATCAATGGAGAGATAGGAACAGGACAGGATGAGACAGAATAGAGAACTAGAGAGAGAGAAGAATTGGAGAAAGAAGCAGAGGAGGAAAGGATTGAGGAAGGAGAAGAAGAGGGCAGAGGAGATCAAGCAGGAGAAGAGCATGAGGAATATTTTTCTCCACCTGAAGGCATGGAAACAGGGGGAGATCCTGAAAAAAGAGGTACGTCCTCATTCCCTACCACTAGTGAAGGAGTAAGCCGCTCTCCAGCAAATCCAGAGGACATCTATGCCTCTCAATTTCCTGAGGAGGGACATGATGTTTCATCGCCCAATCTACGTGACCATGCTAATTTGCCATCATCTACCAATACGCCATCTGATCGTGCAGATGCCAGTGCTCAGACTGATAATTCAGCAGACTTACGCAGAGTGCTTGATGTTCTTTTGGAGATGCAAGGTCAAATCTATGCTCTGGGATACGAAATTCAGAACTTGCAGAATGCAGGACAAGCTTCTTCGGTTTCTTTGAATGATCAAATCCATGCCCTTGCTCTTTAAGTTCAAGCAAATGCTAAGGGTGAAGATGTTGTGCAACTAAATGAGGACTTGAAAAAGCTGAAAGGCATTGTCCAGTCAATAGGAGATTTCCAGCTTGTCCGTGTTCCCAAGCAATCTTAATTCCATTTTCTTTTCATCTCTACCTTTTTAATGATGACAAAAAGGGGGAGAGATGTGGTGCAGATTTGAACTTTGAACTCTTAACTTTTGTGATGTCTTGACTTGACTTGACTTTTGTGCTTGGCTGTTTGGATTTGGATTGGATTTGGTTTGACTGTTTAAACGTTTGTTTTATCTTAAGCACTGTTGATATCCCATGGCTTTGTTCATTTACAGAACTAACCTACTTTCTGTTGATGCATATTTTAATGATATCTTTACTAAGCCATTTATCTTTTCTGAGATATCCATATTTGCTTGAGTAATGTTTTGCAGGTCAAAGTTATCCAAATCTGTAGGAAAGTTTTGTCACCATCAAAAAGGGAGAGATTGTTGGAGAAAACTTCCTTGAGTGTTTTGAAACTGACAAAACGTTTCCATCAGTCTAGTCTGAAGACTTGCAAACTCTTCCATCAAAGTCTGTAGACTCCAGACTGCCAGACTCAAGACTCAAGGTCTATCCTCATTGACTGTTTCTAGACCGTCGAAGAAGGCTTATCCATAATTGGATGTTTCGTTAAGGATTTAACTTTATCGACTGGAGAAGATCTCTTGGCTGGATACAGCACGTCGTAATCCATTATTCAAATCAAGATTGATTCAGGGATTGTGGATCCGTTGATTGGCGAATTACACTTGGAATGTTCTACTTATGGAAACCTAGATCATGATTGTATGGGCAAGCAAGATTGGTAGGCTATCGTCATATTCCTTAAATAGCTTGGAATCTTCCTAATTAATTATGTCCAACGGGTAGATTGGAAGAATTCATTTGGTAAGTGCCAACGGGTATGATGGCATAAATGAGTATATAAGGAAGACGTTACAGTTGTTCAAGTGTGTGCACGATAGAAGAATTCCAAAGTCTGAAACTCCTTGTTCTTAGTCAATTAAACTGTTGAGCGAAATCTTGTACGCAAAAGAGAGTCTATATCTTTGAGAGACCTTGAGGAAGTGTAGTAAAGTCTCTACACTGTGAAATTAAGGAAGAGTTTTACTGTAACAACTCTTTTGTTTCATAGTGAAATCCAGCCGGTGGGCTGTCAGTGTGGAAGAGTGGATGTAGACTTGGATTAAGTCGAACCACTATAAACCATGTGTTCTTATTCTCTTCCTTACGCTCTTTTACTTTGATCGTAACTTGATTTGCTTACAAAAGTCTAATTTCCTTTTCATAATCTATTGTTGATTTGAGTTGCACACTTCACTCGGGAAAATTGCTTTTACACCTATTCACCCCCTCTAGGTGCTCGTACTAGCTTTAACAAAACGGAGCATAACCACTAGAACAAAATCATCATTGTCATAGCGAAAAACTCCCGATATTGGAATGAATAAACGAGTAGAAAATAAATCGCGCTGATATTGGAATGAATAAATGAGTAGAAAGTAAATCATGCAGTAGCGCGAAGCTTGTTACGATCAAACTCAACACATAAATAGTTCATCAAGAAGTTATAATGACAGTGAAACTTTGAATTCGCTCTTGCAGATTTGCAGTATATCATATTCACATCCCATGAGGTTAGCTTGAAGAAACCCTAGCAGATTCTGGATATTGAGAGCGCAATTAATTCAGCAGTATGATCTCTCTCCTTCGCAAACGCGTTTTTGTACATTGCCTTCAGAAGCTTTCTGGATAAACCACATGTAAATCAATAAATTACTTCGAGAAGTCGCACGAAAATAGACAAAAGAGGGTACTACAGTTGAAAAATCGGAAAAAAATAATAAATAAATAAACCAATTCAAGCAAATCCACGTTATTCCTGAGGGTAGGATCTCAATCGTTTACCTTAAAAAATGGAGATGAATATGGTCATAGGGATTTTCTTCAGGAGCTGCTTATTCTTTCAACGTCTTGTAATTTTCACAGTATCGGCATCACGTATAAACCGGTATGCCTGGGATCATAAGAATCAAACAGAGTTTAACTCACTGTGTAAACAAAACAAACACATTATAGATGAAAGCAAGCAAGCACAAAAACCTTCATACACTCCAAGGATTCGACCCCATCGAGCGTAGGTATCTTAGGGCATTGTTGTACATGTAAGTTGGATACAGATTGCAAACCTTCCAAGCCGATGACTTCTGTTTACTCAAAGCACTTATCGAGAATCAATTCAGATAAGTGCTTCAAGTTTGACAAATTCGTCAAAGCTTTAAGCTTTCCACAACATGAAATAGAAAGCATTGACAGTCCAACGGGAAGTTCTGGGAGACATTCAAGCCAACGGCAATCAGAAAAAGTGAGTTTCTTGAGAAAGGCTAGCTTGGAAAGATGTGGCAGTGACAGACTCCAGCAGGTGATACTTAGAGCTGTTAAGCCAGAGGCCAGTTCTGGTAGTTCTCAAAGCTTTTTGCAATGTCAACCACCAAGGTCTTGGAGAAAAGAGAGAGCTTATAAATGCTTTCTAGCAATGCAGAAATGCATGTCTTGTCTAAATTAAGCTTGTTTAGCGAAAGCAATTTGCCCATATTACTAGGTAGTTTTTTCAGATGTTCACATTCTAAAGCTCTCAACTCTTGAAGTTTCGCTAACATTCTGATTGCACCTGGCAATTCTGGTACATGAGTTCCACCAATGTGCAAAACCGTCAAATTCTACGGATTTCCAATGCTTTCAAGTAATTTCACAATTGTTGTACATTTTAAATCCAACTCAACCAATGATGTTAACTTTCCAATTGAGTTAGAAATTTCTCTTAAGAAGTGACATTCCTGTCTGCAAAGATATGAGGGAGCCTGTAAGGACCCGGGCCTCCCACTGTGTAATATTGTCCGCTTTGGGCCTTCGGCTCTCATAACTTTAAAACATGTTGTCTGGAGTAGAGGCACTGGGGTAGAGGTGCGGATGCACCGCCATCCCTCGCAAGGCTTTGTTCTCAGCGTAACGAAAGTTCACGTGAAACACGTTACACAAGTTAGAGAACCCAAGCCTTATAAACTAGCCCAAGACTCCCCCCCTAAGCAATGTGGGACAGGAGACGCACCCTCTCCCTACACACATCAAGGGACCAAGGCACGGACACACCACCATCCCTCCTCCCTGCCCAATATTGTCCTCTTTGAGACGTGGACGCACCGCCATCCCTCGCAAGGCTTTGTTCTCAACGCAGCGAAAGTTGATGTGAAACGCGTTACACAAGTTAGAGAACACAAGCCTTACAAACTAAGGCAGGACTCCCCCCTAAGTAATGTGGGATAGGAGACGCGCCCTCTCCCTAGCACGTCAAGGGACTGAGGCGCGGACACACCGCCATCCCTCCTCCCCTAAGCAATGTGGGACAAGAGATGCACCCTCAGTCCCTTGACCACCGCCCACCAACATCCCTCATCCCAGCCCAATATTGTCCTCTTTAAGGTGCGGGTGCACCGCCATCCCTCGCAAAGCTTTGTTCTCAATGCAGCAGAAGCTCATGCGAAACGTATTACACAAGTTAGAGAACCAGGCCTTATAAACTAGCCCAGGACTCCCCCCTAAGTGATGTGGGACAAGAGACGTGTCCTCTCCCTGCGCACGTCAAGGGACCGAGGCGCGGACGCACCGCCATCCCTCCTCCCCATGCACCCCTGCCTGGGCCGTCACAGAGCCTATAGAATATGGAAGTTGAGCAAGTTTACCGCACTTCCATAAGTCTAGGAGAGATAAAGACATTAGATGGCCTATGGAAATGGGTATATGGGTTAATGATACACAATAAAAGGCATCAACAGTCTCAAGCTCCTTCAAATAACTAATGGATTTAGGTAATTCTTTAATCCCTGTTAGAGCTAGGTTCAGCTACTGTTAGACTAAATCTAAACAAAAATTGACTATCTTGATTTATCATTCACAAAAAAATACGTGCATAATTTAGGATCATTTTGCAGAAATATAAGGGATTGACATACCTCTAGCCATTAATGAAATTCTGCAAATACGGAAAATCGCAAAACCTTGAATAGATGCATAGAGCATGATTGATCTGTAAATATGGAATCACAAAATCTGTACGTCCTGTTCCACTAACCAATACCCCTCAAAACTTGATGGTGTGTTTTTCTATAATAATAGAGTATAAACTTGACGACTTGACGTTTTATTCCGTTTCTTACGTTATCGAAGTCATTAAGACTATTATGATAACATATTAATGGGCAAATATCACATAATAAACGCGGGTAATAGATTAGGCAATAAATCAGAATTAATTTGAAAATATAGAATTGGGATTGCATTTAAAAAAATAAAATATTATAACAGCTAGTTAACAACGCAAGAGAGCCCATGGATTCTAGTAATTCTTTAATCCCAAAATAAGATAAGTCCAATTGAGTCAACAATACAAGAAAGCCTATGAACTCTAGAAGCTGAGCAAGTACTTCACAACACGAGGCACATCGAGTCTCCAGCTTCATCAAACAACCTCTAGAAATAGGTGTGACATCCTGATTTTCCAATTCTTGTTTTAATTGAACAAGTCGGGCATTTCATCTTTGCGTCTATAACTCTCTTCTCTGAGTTAGCCACTAACGAGATAACTAGTTTATCAGGTGAAGCCATTAAGGAATCTAAACGCAATAGACTTGAGAATTCAACTAGGAAACGATTGCTAGACTGTACTAATCTACAAGGGTCATTATGACACAGACCGATTAGAGACCGAAGATAGGTTGATTCAACATAATCATGTAATTCAGTGTGGGTGATTCCACCTAATTGCACAATTCTTGTTGATCAGCACTAAATCGATTTCTCTGTCATTTTGGTACCCTGTGTTCGTATTTGAAACCTTGAGATTTCTACGACAACCGAGAGTTGACAATGTATCAAAGATGCACTTTGTAGCTTGAAAATAATCAACCACAGGTCAATTGCACAAAAAATTCCTAAAAGCCACCCAGTAGATTAGGACGTGCTAAAGTCGTGCCAGATTGAAAGTAACCGTGAAATTGAACTCGATTACAGAAATTGGAAGTTCTATCAAGTCACAATTCATTTTAGGAATGTCGACTCATCTCTAGAAGATTGTTCTACAAACTGAGATTTTTGGCAGAAAAGCAAAGTAAGGCCGTTTTTGTTCGAGATTGTCATATGGCCGTTTTTAATCGAATCTTTGGGATGCAAGTTGGATCACTTGATGGGGAAAAGTCATAAGAAGGTTGAGGACACATGGGTTGATTTAATTGAGTTTCAATTGGATCGAATTGAGTGAGAATTGATTGAATTTGATGTACAAATACTCAAAATTCGTATGCCAAGGGCCAAGGGACAAATTGCACCTATTAACAAGCTTGTAGAGGAAGCTTGAGGAGAGAGAATGGGCTGATGTCATGTGGGGGCAAAGCAAATGAAATTTTGACAAGTGTAGAAGGCTTGAAGACTCACCAAAGGGCCCCCTCTTCAGCAAACCATCTTCTTCCTTCATTCATGGCTTTCTCCATGGTTGAGGCTTAGGAAAAGCTCAAGAGAACCAGAGGAAAGCAAGCTCACCAACCCCTCCATCGTCGCAAGCCCGGAAGGCCATCGTCGGCCGTTTTCCTCCCCTGTTTTCCCTCGTTCCAGTTTCTACTCCGGCTGACCCTTCAATGAAGAATCGAGTCAAAAGTGGTCTTCCCGTGCGAATCAGCTCACAAAACACCCACCATTCTCTTCAACACATCCAAACCGTCCGAATGGTCTTGGTTTCACGCCAAACGAAGCCCCCATCCGGCCTGGACGCCGCCGGGAAGGAACCGATCGCCGGTCCATCCGTCCGCCTGCAGCCTACACTGTTTCACATTTTTGGCCACTTTTCTCCTATTCCGGTCCTTCCTCCACCCATCCCAACCTCCAGCAAGACCCCCGGGAGTCACTGGTTGCTAATTACTCGCTTGCCGGAGCTCCGATCAGCCCGTTTTCGCCGTTGAAGTTACTGGTTTCTTCTCTGCAGTTCAGCCTAGATTAGAAACAGAAGACAGCAAGGTTTTGGAGACTTCAAGGCCCATTTTAGGTGTCTTCTCAGCCTTGGTTGGTGTCGCCGCCTTGAGGTTTATCGCCCGCCTTGGCGTCGCCTTTGCCGAGGACTCGCCAGAACGTTAATCCGGTGAGTTTATCCTCTAATCCCTGCTTAGTAAGTTAATTATGCTTAAGAGGTGTTTAGATTAGTCTAATTAGGTTTAGGTGGTTAGATTAGATTATTTTAATGTAAATTAGATTAGTTGTATGATTAGTTTAATGGATGTTTAATTAGGGCTAATTGTATGATTAAATTAGTGTAATCTTGTTTAAGCCCTAATTAATTATTTTTAATTAATTAATTATTTCGAATTTATAAAAATTATTTTATTAAATTATATTATTATAGTATAATATTTAATTATTTAATTTTCGAAATTAAATTTAATTATTTAATAATTTCGAAAATTTTGCCGAGATGGTTGGTCGTTAGAATTTCACACCGATTGCAGCGGTGCGGTCAATTTGTGTCAATTGTATTTTCAATTGAGAAATTGTGTAAATTGATAATTATGGTTAATTAGTCCAAAGTGTGGAATTGAGTGAAATTTAATGAAGTTTTGGTATTTAACTTGAAAATACCAAGTGTTGGCTTTTAGCACCGTAATTGGTTTGTATGACTAGTTTGAATTGTTGGTTGTTATTGGATTGACTATCCAATTCTATGGTTTATTATTGAATGATCAGCTTTGGTGAGCATTGGTTTATATATATATATTATTTATATATATAATATATATATATATATATATATATGTATTAGTTTGGGCGAGCAAATATTATATACATATATATATATATATATATATATATATATCAGCTTGTGTGAGCTAAGATCGTTTTATCAGCTTGTGCGAGCACGATCTATCTATCTACAGCTTAGGCGAGCTATTATCTATCTACAGCTTGGGCGAGCTATTATCTATCTATACAGCTTGAGCGAGCTATCGTCTATATATTACAGCTTTGGAGAGCATTTGTCGTATTAACGACTGGTTTGATAGACGGTATTGAATGATAGATAATAATGGAAAGATAGATAGTACGGATTGAAATGGAAAGATAGATAGTATGATTGAATTGAATCGTTGGATCAATTGTGTGATTGAGAATTGAATTGTACTGACATGCAGGAAAGGACTAAGGCGAGGTAAGTCATATGTTCTATTTGTGTGGCTAGAGCACCTTGAGGCGTATTTTCTTCCTAATCGGGTCTTAGAAAGTAGGACTTGCTGAGACATTATTTCACCCCGTCGTGGGTTTAACATTTTTAGGTCCTTAGATGGCGGTCATGGAGGACTCGAAGCCATGGACATTTGTGGAGGTGGAGACCGAAGAATCGGCGAACATGTCTGACAAGTTGGTCATAAGACAATTCCCTTTTTGTTGGGCCGGTCTATTTTGTAATCAATCCAGTGTTGTATATAAACCTATGTGTTTATAAGAAAGCTTGTTTGGTTGTGATTGATTGCCTGCTTTTTTATCCCAAGTTAAATGTTGTCAGGGGATTTGTTTCACTTCCGCATGTGCAATAAAAAGAATGGGTCGGCAACGTGTCCTGGGAAGTCGCATTTCTATTGATCGCAGTGGGATGTGCGCGTGCTCGAGGTTCAGGGCGTGATAATAGGAATCTCTTGTATAGCAGTGAGATCTAAGATAAGCTCTCTCGAATTTTTTTTTTTTTTTTAAAAAAACTACTCTTTCTGGTACTCCTCCAATCTCGAACATCTCTTGACATTCAAGGAGATGAGGGTCTTGATGTTTTCCGATAGAAGGATAAATCTCTTCCAATTCTTACAATCTTCAAGTCAAAATCTCCAAGATTTCACAAGTGGAGTAGTCAGAGTTCTTAGTAAGGAATGCCAATGTGAGAGGTTGAGAACTGTGAGCTTGACTACTATCTAAAAGAAAGAGAGGATACCTCAGTAAGATTAAACCAATGCAACGTGTGATTTTCCATTACTCGTTATCTTTCTTAGACTTCTCAAAATTCCTCAAAGAACTCTACTACCACGTTTACGAATGTTTCATAGCTCGGTTCCCATGCTGTCATTGCTATGATGCTCCACTACTTCATGTTTGTTTTTATTTAAATGTTTGTTGACTAGTAGTGTTTGGCTAAGTCACCAACATATAAATGCTTTTTTAGCATTATTTACAGAAAAAAGAATGTTGGGGACATACAAGAGCTAACTATACTTTCTCATTGCACCCACCGGTGGGTAGCTACGTTGGTTGGGTGTTCTCTTCTTCATCGCTGAGGTCGAGAATTCGAACTCCTATGTTGTCAATACACGTCTTAAGTGGGGGCCATGGTGGTGGGGTCTGTGCTAGTCTCCCTCTAGGTTTTACGTCTAAATAGTGGCTTGCAACGACATTCGACGGTGCCACCGGGCATCGAAGGGCGGTGTGACCCCGTAAGGGAGTCTCCAGCAATTCCTCGATTACCCAAAAAAAAAACTATTCTTTCTCATTGCACTAGGCATATCTTCCAATTTGGCTAAAATGAATATTGACTTGTTAGAACTCATAAAAATAACATCTAATTCACCCTCGCAAAATTATTATAGCGCAATGCACTTATTATGAAGTATTATGGTTAACTTTCGTTTCCAAATTCTATCTATGACCATTCAAATAGTCTTTCACGTAAAGGGCAGTTAGAGTGTTTGTGCGAAGGCGACCATACGATATCTAAATAGTTGTCATTTTTCATTTCTCAGGAAAGAAGATTATATAACAAGAATCCCAAAAAAAGACATACTTTTTAATGGGGAAAAATCACTTCGATGACATAAATTATTTAGATTAAAAAATCGAGATAGGTATGAATATTTTAATTGTATCTGTAATAGATTTTATCAAATATAGTTTAAAAAAAAAATCCCCAGTATGTCTAATTTTAAGCATGACTATTGTTAAGATATTAACAATAGACGATATTAAAGGCAGAAGCTTATGGTATATCTAGGGACGTACGAATTCCTCTAATATTTAGAGGAATATATTTCATCTGAGGAAGGATACTAAACCTTTCCGAAAAAAAAAAAAAAAGGAGAGCTTGGTGTTGTTAGACTTTCAACACCCGTGATTATTCATAAGAGACGTGTCTCTCTACATCTTACTTTGAGTAGACCCCAACCTCTCCCAATCATCCGAAATTCCACTCCACAACAGGTCAAGCACGACTAGCCTCTTCAGGTGAAAGTTGGCTATTGCAAAATTTGAGGGATAGTCCCTAAAGCCATCTTAATTGAGGAAGCAAGTTTTAAAAATCTCCTGTAAAATTTGCACCATTCACTTGAAGGAGCCTCAAGTTGGTCAGTTATTTAAATCAATCAGCTGTATAACTTCTTCTCCTACATTTAAATTTTTCAGTTGTGTCTTCCTTCCCTACCATATATGCCAAGTTGAAGGGCCTCAATCCTTTTAGTGCCCTGTAATTTCAAAATATTGTAGACCGTAAATTTTGAACTATGAGATAAGACCAACTGATATCAAATAAAATGTATTTTAATATGCTGTCTACTATCATGATGTGGACTTTGATATAGCTAGTATAAGTACCTAGAGGGGGGTGAATAGGTATATAAAAGATTTTTCTTCGATAATTGCACAATACTAGACAGTTGATGGATTTGAGACAAACGATAATCAAAGACTGAGAGAAGAGAAAATTGAACACGCGGTTTATAGTGGTTCGGCTTATGTCAAGCCTACGTCCACTCTTCTGCACTGACAGCCTATTGGCTGGATTCCACTATGAATAAAAGAGAATTTACAGCACAGCTTTGCCTTGATTCCACAGTATAGATGTTCTACCACACCTCCTCAAGATTTCTCACAAATAGAGACTCTCTTTTGTATACAAGTATTCGCTCAAAAGAATTGTCTAAACAAAAAGGAGCTTCAGACTTTGGAATTCTTCTATCGCGCACACCTCAACAACTTAGAACGTCTTCCTTATATACTCTTTTATGCCATCATACCCGTTGACACTTACCAAAGGAATTCCTCCAATCTACCCATTGGATGGAATCAATTAGGAAGATTATCCGAGCTATTAAAGGAACGTGTCAATAGCCCATCAATCCTATTCGCCCATACAATCAGGATCTCAATTTCCATAAGTAGAACCTTCCAATAATATTTAGGCAATCACCGGATCTTCAATTATCGAGTCAATCTTCGATCAATCAAAGGACTCCATTATGTCTTTTCCAGCCACGAGATCTTCTCCGGTTGATAAGGTTAAATCCTTAACGAAACATCCAGTTCGGATAACATTTCTTCAACGGATTAGAGACTATCAATGAGGATAGACTTTGAGTCTTGAGTCTGGCTATCTGGAGGTCTTCAGACTTTAAATAGCAGAGTCTGCAAGCCTTCAGACTAGACTGATGGAAACGTTTTGTCAGCTTCAAAACACTTCAAGAAGATTTCTCCAACAGACTTCTCACTTTCAACTTTGTAGTGGTTACATATTATTTATTTAAAATATGTAGAAATTTAAAGCCCAAGAGATTGTTCCCAAAATTCTTTCTCTTCTAATTCTACCCTTCCTAATTTGCACATTTTGAATTCCCAAAAATTGTATCCTTTGAAATTACTAGGAAAGTGTTAGAAAAGTCCCAAACCTATTACATTGATACCATTTTAGTCTTAAATCATTTAATTGTATCAATTTTGTCCTAAACTTATTGACCTAGAGCCAATTCAATCATTTTGACTAATTTTGGCTTGATATTACTGACATTGATACCAATCGGCTTATATAACACAATCAATGCTGATGTGGATATTTTTTAATAATATTTTAATAATTTTTTTTTCTTCTTTCTTTTTTCCTATTCTTTTTCTTTCTTTCTTTCTTTCTTTCTTTCTTTTCCCTCCTCTTTCCGATGGCCAACACAACCATGGTCGGCAAGGGCTAGCCTCACTTGAGCAAGGGCAGCTCTTGATGCCACAAGCAAGCACTGACCTTGCGAGGGAGAGCACTAGCGAGGCCGCCTTGGACAGATCTAGCAAGGCCAAGTGTCACCAAGGAGAGGTTGGCCTAGCCGAGCATCGTCCGGGCAAGGGTTGGCCTCACCTTGGCCTACAACATAACATATGCCTTTTTATTGTACATATTTATCAAGTTTTAGTTATATTTTGTGCAACGAGATCATATATATATATATATATATATATATATATATATATATTCTTTTGTAATGGGTATATTTATCACGTTAATTTATTTCTAAAGCATGTGTGTTAAGAGGAATCTATTAAATGACTTCATATATTTCAACAATAAATATATCAAAATGTATAAGTAATGACTACTATGATTGAAAAGGTGCATGGATGCCCATTGTAACTAAAAATATTCATCATCACAAAAAAGTCATTTAAGATGCTTTACAAATAATGAATATAATAAAAATTTCCATTATTAAAAAACCAAAGGAGAGTATTCTTATCACAATACTATGAGGGAAAGATATTACATCGATCATTAATAACCAAGAAACTGCTCCTCAATTATGGGCTAGAATTAGGCAAGATCGATAGTTGTTCAAAGGAGCTCTTTTGTTGATAGAACCAACAAGTTTTGGGGACTTAGGACTAACAATAAATTTTATCTCAAGCAAGAAAGAGAAGACGGATTCACATTCACTAACTAAGATAGGTAGAGAAAACTCTTACCTTAACCTTATTACTTTCAAGCACATCTACAGCTTCCTCATACATCCATAATCTGCTACGCTTTTGAGGCTCCTTGTGATTTTCTAAATGAACAATTTCCCTCCAAGATCTCTTAGTTGATCATTCATCATTAGCTTGTCGTCTTTATCAATTTTGATTCGGGACATAAGACTCAATACTTCAGTCCCTTACCCGGGAAATAATCACAAGCATCCACATATAAGTCAAATATTGTTTACATGATCCAATAAAAAAAACGTGCAACAACCAAAAATATCTATTGCTCCTCATAATCTAATGGTTCATAACTTATCCTTAACATCTCTTGCACTTCCTTATCAAGTACCTTCTTTAATTTTTTGTATGTATCTTTCCAAATTTTTTAGTCTTTCCACATAAAAATGAACCTGTGATTTCAAGAGCTAAGGGAAGCCCCATAGTAGTAGTTATTACATCACGAGAGATAAACTCATAATCACTTCAAGGAGAATCCTTCGAAATGCATGTCTACTAAATAAAATCAACGATTGGTCCAAAGACAACTCATTGAGTTGCTACATATAGCCCACCCTAGCCTCATCGAGAATGCTTTTGTTTCTAATTCTAATAATTATTATACTTCCAACTTTGAAGCAACTACCATCTCCAACCAAAACATTCAAGTGAGCATTGGCATCAATATCATCAAGAAAAATAAGGACTTTTTTGTGTAAAAATCGAGATTTGATAGCGATTCCCTCGTCAACATTTGACATATCGCATGAACTTCCTATTATATTGGAAATGAGCTGTTTTTGTAAGTATTCAATACCCTTTGCTAAAATGTTTCTTGAATATTTGCCACAAAGCTAAGATACTTCAAATTAGTAGTTTGTTGTATAACACATTTGCAAGAGTTCTTTTACCGATACCGCCCATTCCATAAATTCCAATTATCCTTGTTACATTGGATTTAACATCTATTGAGCTCATAATTTATTCCACATGATCATCAATTTCCACCAACTGTTCAAGAATACTTAGCTGAAAAAGCCTTTTTAGCCCACTCATGACTTTTCTGACAACTATTTTGACTAATGCTCCTTCATGCCTGTCAGATTACAATATAAATTTCAATAGATGATGGCAACACTTGCATTCCTTTTTGAGTAAGACATTAGTAAGAGAAACTAAATAAAGTTTTGGTGGAGAATAATGTACCCATTATCAATTTTCTCAGATTCCCATCCCTTCAAAAGACGGACTTCTTTGAGTACTTCTTTACATTCCTTCACAATCATTTCGTCCAAATTCTCTTCATGTGTATCCATAGCATCTCCCAATCTCCCCATAAGAAGTCACACCTGCACAGGGTCCACTTTATAAAATATTGGCAACACTATTTGCCCTCTACTTCTCTTACAATTTAATATCTGAGCCAGCTCGCGGAAACACCATTTACTAGAAGCATGGTCCTCCAAAATAATTGGGATTGAAAACTTAGACTATGTAATATTGCAAAGAAACTCCACACCAATCTCCTTACCAACACGAAGCTCATTGTTGTTTTTGAACACATGAATTCTTGTATCGGTAAGGCTAGTGTAGAGATAATCGGTAAAACCTTTGCGAGTGTCTTTCTCTCTAAAGCTCAAGAACACTTCGTAATCATTTCCTCTTGGCTTTTTGGTTCCACCTTCATAATCGCTTACATGTGGAGAGCTCGATAAGGAAGACGCCCCATGTATAGGATCTTCTAAATGAGTGACTTCTTTTCTTTCCATCTCAGGAGAATTGTACTAATACAAAGGCGGCAAAAGAAAAAATGGGAGCAAAGACTTAAAAGAAAGCAAGAAATAGAGAAGAGAAGAGAAGAGCATGGAGTCATTGATTGCCTAGGGGTGCTCAAACAACATAATCCAACCGCTGCTGCGATTTCCACCAATTCTCAGCCCTCGACGTTGGATTACCAACACGCAACTCTCTACTTAGCGTATTTGGACAATGTTGAATTGTTCAAGCTGATACGGGGTAGGTGGAACCTCCGCAAGCGCTTCTGACTTGGCTTGCCTCTTCTATTAATAAAACAAATAGGCAAGGAAACTAAGGAGCAGTGCCCACATGCTCCTGGCGCTAATATACATCACTCAAATGACAAAAACAGATCAATAGATGGATTATACAGGAGTTTGTTAATAAACATCTGCAGTATACTTCCTTACCAAAAAAAAAAAAACATCTGCAGTATACTTGATATTCAACTAATGAATTTTTCAATCTACAATCTGGCTTTTTGTTTTCCTGAAGAGATTCCTCCAATAAATTAACTCCTAAAATAAATCCGATCAAACAATTTGCTCAAACTAGATTTCTTCGTGCCTAAATATAATCTAGTAATCACCCTCTCAACCAAGTCACTTTCATCTCTCTCATTAATTTTACATTAATCTCATTCTTCTAGTGACCCATGTAGAAACTCCGGGCCAACGATTCAGTGATACTTTTTCCTGTTTTATTCCATTATTTTGTCGAACTTTTTATACCATGTTGACATTATTTCTTTACTTAGCTTTTCAATCAATATTATCACTTATTCAGTAAGGTATTTTTCATTAGTGATTGGATATTATGAACCAACTATATTACAATATTTTGACTTCAAACAATTATATTGTCATATAAGATTGCATAAAAAGCAATTGCTTTTCTTTTATGTCTCCTAAGAAATCAATATTGTTGACATGTTTAATGTTTTACCTCATATTGTAGACAGAAAAAAACGAGATGTGATAATATAGCGGACATTGTAGTTCTTCAGTATGACAGTTTATTGATTACAGGTTTCGTTGTGGAAGAAATAAACAAGGATATGCATATAATAAAGACTAAATATCAAAGCTAGGAATGAATAAACTTTATGGATAAATATGAAATGCAATTTCTTTTATATAGTAAAGTGATATATTTTTTAATCTAATGGTGCTTTGGATAACGAATGGGCGTGCTTGATGGATAAACCTCGCCGAGAAAAATTGAAATCCAGGCAAACATTGCTGTGCGCTAATATGACTTTACACCCATGTACGTAGGTATTGTAAGACATACAGTTTATGCATAAAAACATGACAACGTTTGACTTGTGCGTGTCCAAGGTGACCTTCGTTTTTTTTTTATTGGCTCTTGTAATACCAGCATCCGAACCTTTAACTTGACTAATAGAATCATGCAAACTGTTTTTTTCACTGTTTTAACTTTACTTTAGCTTTGGGTTTGTCTTTTTCATTGTTCTTTTAACTTTACTTTAGCTTTGGGCTTTGAGATTTGGCATTTATATAAGATGAGTATCTCGTATCTTTTAGAAGCACGCCCAAAGTGGCACTGATATCATATCGATTATCTCATAATTTCGTGAAAGAGTTAGAAAAAATGATTTTTGGTTAAATTTTCCCAGAAAGGGTCCTAGTCTTCACCGCAAAGTGAAGTAAAATCTAATGCATAGGGTTGAAGTCGAAACTGCATAGTTCCTTAATCCCAATGCAAAGCAATTGGATAAAGTAGGTGATGACGTTTTGATTTGTTAGGTCCGGATACGCAACCAAGACAGGGGGTTGAAGAGGTTTTTTAAAGAAAACAAAAACCAATCGGCCCGAATAAAAATATTGCTTTAAGGCGCAAAGTGAACTGTCAATATAAGCAGAGAAAAGAAACAGGTTTAAGGAGAGAGAAAGTGCAAACAATTCTTTCATCACTGATCTTTCCCCTCCTTTCTCTACCTCTTAATGAGTCACTGATAGAGCAGATCAACTTTGCCGATGGTCAACTTCGTTTTAGTCGAGCTTTCGGGGTGTGCAAGTTGCTAGAGAAGCTAACTTAAGAAAATAAGCATGGATACTTCTCTCCCAGGACGGTCCGAAACCCCGTTTTGTTGAGAATGTCCGCGCCATGGCATTTGCAATGCAGATGTAGTCGTGCCCTAGCGTTGGTGGAGCACGGCTTTTGATCCATATCTATCCCTTCGGTGTAAATGACAGGTATGAGGACTGTAACAGCTAATCTCTAGCTCCACTGGCCAATAATACTGTCCATTTTTTACTGCAGGACCCACCTGCCCCATGCGTTTTGTTACTTTGGGCTTCACCAAAAAGATATCGTTGGTAGTTAAGACTAATACTACTCCTTATATAAGGTATTACCTCACCATCTCTAGACGATACAAGATTCGGTTCATTTCCGCCCTTTCCACCATTTTTTAGGCGAAGCTACACTCCCATCCCTTTATACCCCTCTATACCGGGCGTTACAAAGACCATGGTGGTTTGGAAGTACAACTGCTGGTACTGAACAAACTCAAGTGATGCCGTACTGACCGCTGACCACAAAATATGTCTCTTTTATTCCTCGATTATCTGATGCTAGGAAGCACAGTGACTTGTAGTGTCGAAAAAGCTTTTTGGGTTGTAATCATGTTGCTGAATGCAGTGGGAGTTAATTATTTGCAAAACAACTGGGGCGTTCATAACTTGAGAACATGTATTCACACACATTTGGTGTTGCGCACGAAGCATGAGTTACTCGCGAACTGCAATATAAAGCAAGACAAGGAACATAACTTTCATATTGCACGTTTACCTGAATATCATAACTTCTCAATCAATCCCTTGAATACCAGGACTTTTAAAAACATTGACTTAAATACCATAACTTTTCAAGTTATCACTCAAAAACTTTAGCTGTTAACAAAGTCGTACGAAAATTATAACCCTCAATTGAGCGCCACAAGAGTTATCACACTTCCTTTTCCCCGCACTATTAAATGGAAAAGGTTAATAAATTACCTAAAAAGGGAAAATTATGTCACCCTACCATTATATTGATACACTTATCTTAATGAAATGCCAGAGAAATTTAAAAAATAATAATAATAATAATAGCCTTGCGAGAGGGCAAAACCCCATGCAAGCTGAAAATCAATTACACCAGGATGCGGACAACATACAACAGCCGCCCTTCTGCAATTATATACAGATGCCGCCAAAATAAATGGAACACGGTAAACAACAAAAACCTTCAGTTTGCGCGGTTGATCCATCCGCAGCTCGTGACATTAAGGCGTTGCTTGCTTTTTACCCTTGTTCTTCTGTTTCTTCATCTGGCTCCCCTACAGGAGGCTCATCTGCATTTTCTTCCCTCGCATCTTCACCGACACTGAAGTCTCGATCATCGATGTAGGCCTGGGAGCTCACAACCTGGCCTGCCAAGTCTTTATGTTTCAAATTACCTGTCAAGCAGAGGGGAAGATGTGAATAGCAGCAAGAGGTTATGCATAGTGAGTTTTTTGCCATTTAGAGAAAACCATATCGGCGACTGAAAGATCAGTAGTGATTCTTCAGAATAAAACGATTAAAAAGGTCATTGCAAATGTACAAAACCTCCAGTCATTAGTGTGAACATTAGAGAATAAGAAAATATTCTAATGCAGCGAGACTAGGATGATTTTGCATACCCATCCAAAATGCGCATCCACTTGATGAATTGTGGAGAAGAGCCTTGACACGAAATAAAAGTCGCTCTAGAGACCTTTTCGTAGCAGGAATTTTGGTGGTGACAGACATTTGTTTCAAACCCTTACAAGAACACAGAAACATTAGCATTCAAGTGAAAATGATTTTGCCTGACCAAAATGAGGAAGCAATGCCAACCTTTGCTTCAGAGCACAGTGTCTGCAATGTCCTTGTGGCCTTCTGGAGCTCTTTTACCTTGGTCATTAATAAAAAGTATAGTGACTGCAGCTCAGACTTTTATCCAGTTTGTATCATCAAAGTAGCCAAGTACATCTAAAGCATTGAATCTCACCAGCTGTATCACAGGTTCTTGGTGCTCTTGAAACTGCACCTCCAAAAACTCAAAAACTGGGAAGACAGTTCAGAGCTCAGTAGAAAAAGCACTTATAACAACAATTAAAGCAGTCAAAAATCATTATTTACCTTTAAGAAAAGAATCGACAAACTTCCCACCATATTTGACAGCCATAGCATGCATAGTCACCTACCCAATTGTCTCTCTTAGTCAATTCAATGCAACAGTTAAAATCAAGTTCTTTCCCCTAAATAGGGGGAAACACTAATTATTATCTGCAGCCTGCTTACCTTGTCACATGTCCTGCACATACTAACTAGGGATACAACCACATTCACAGGGTCCAGCAATTTAATAAGAAGTCCTCTTATGACATCATGTTTGGCATCATTTCCCAGTTTACCTGCATCTGGTTTACTCCTAAGACCAACTTCTTTAACCTGAGTCACATTAGAGGACAAAAATAAAGGCATATTAAATAAATTGGCATAAATTATAAACTAGTGTTCAAATTTTTTACTTGGAACTCACCAAAGCATTGAATCGAGTAAGGTTGACTTCATGCTGCACGAGTAGCACCCTCTGTAAGAAAACTTCCCAAAAATGCATGGTTAATTACCAGATGTATAACAGGAATCAGATTTCTTACCAAAACCCGGTACCACACATGAAATGTCGCAGAGCACAAGGATGCGAAGCCATGAAGCAAATCGTCTTCGGCCGTTTTGCACACCAAGGCCTAATAAAGAAGCATTCATATTGAATATCAGGGCAAAGCAGCATTTATAAACAAGTTTGTCTAGAAAGTCTATTCATAACCTGAGCCAAGTCAGATTCTCAACACTTTTGCTCTTGATGGAGACTAAATTTAGTCTCTGGAGGGCATTTTTATCAAGAACTTGAAGCTTCGGCCAAAAGAAACAACAACAAATTTAAGCACTTTAAACAGCCACTTATAAAATGCCTATTTTTCGACCAAAGGAAATGCCTATATTGGTAGCCATCCATCTTCCAACTAAATAACCATTTCAAATGTGCTGCAGAGTATTTTTATTCACCTGCGGCAACACAGAGAGGGCGAGTTCATTTAGCACTTCGGATGTAGATTCACTGTTCTCCAAGTAAACGTGCAAAACCTTCTGTACTCGGTCTCCCTGCTGATAGGAAAGGTATATCATACAAAATATGTGACTATTTCTGAGAAAATCTGGAAGCTAAGTCACACTCCTAACAGAGCGAGGACCATATGCAATTTGTTGCCATGTTGTGGTCATCACTAAAATCTAACTTTGAAGTAAAGGGAGATGGCATAATGGGGATAGTCTTACTTTACTCTTCCAACTGTTCTCCACATTCTCAACATCCCATCTATGCTTTAGAATCTTCTCAGCAGAAGTTCCAAGTCTTCTACGCAGGTTTAGAAGTACTTCCTGATTGAATCCTGACTGTAGAAATTTACAGTTTGCCCCAGTCGACTTAATGTTAAGATTCTGGGCTGAGGTCAGAGCTGCTTCAAGCGTAAGAAGAGTTTCTGATGCTGCCATGAAGGAAAAGGAGCAGGCTGCAGGAAGGAGATATTTCTTAGCAATTTGGACCGACAAAAGTATCCAAATACAAAATGAAACAAAACAAAGGATGGACGACAAACCCATGTCCAAAATGTTCTCCAGAAATGAATAAGCACCACAATATAAGTGTTCTATGCTCCCAGGCAACGGATGGGGCTGCATGCTTGAAATATTACTTTCCTTCATTTCAATTGGCTGAAAAGCACGTAGCAAATCTGAAAGGATTGTTGTGTCCCTTTGAAAATCTGGAAGATTTAGTATCTGCCATTTCCATTATATGGTATTAAGACAAGCCAGGCATGCATTGATCACAAAAGATGATGAGCCAACGAGCATAAAGACCTACCTCACTAAGACAATGAAGTACTTCCTTTATAACCAAAGTTGTCGCTGAAGTCACTGTGAGCACACAATCAGGAAGATTTGGATTCCCAGCATTAATGCTCTGATTTTCCCAGTGTCCTCTGCAATTGTTATCACCTGGAAAATATTTTCTTAAAATTTTAAGAACATTGTCACAAGGAAAGATCTCAACCAACTAGAGTGGGCATACATACCTTCTCCAAGGATACTCATTGCTCTATCTAAATGCCTCTTCAGAGAAGGAAAGAGTGGTCTGATATTATTTAAGAACTCTTCCAAGGTAAAACCAGCAAATCCAGATGCAGCACTCAAGCCATTGCATTTAGTATTGAAGTAATCCAGCTTCTTATGAAGATCTCTCAGAAGGAACAGATAAAGGGGTAACTGAAAGAAGATAATCAACTCGGGAAACTAGTAAGGATCATAACTTGAAAGAAAAGCAGCAAGTCTAGGTTGATAAGGTACCTCAGCCATGGGATCTGAGCAACAGGTCTCCTCTTTCTGCAATTTAGAAGACATGAATAGCCATTATTAAAAGAGCCTATCACATGTACAACCAAGTAGGCAATTACTCTAATCTTGTAAATGTGCAATTCAACAAATATACTACAAGGATCTTTGCAACATTACAACAATATAACTTCTTGTTATATATATGCCACTGAAAGTTGATATCTTAAAAATAAACTAGACAGTATCTTTGAAAAAGTCACCATCTATCTCATGATAGTATGCACCAATTTTCCACCACAGCCTCAGGATACCAAATTCATAAAAGCACATAGTGAGGACATGATTCCATTTCCAAGAGCAAATCTTAAAAAGAAAAAAAAAATCATGCATCAGCAAGTTTGGCTACACTCATAACCTTGACAACCTAATCCAAAGAATGCCTAGCGTCTGTGCTTAACCTCAAAAAAAGAATAACCCTGCAACATATAATCTTATAACTGATCCAGTTTGCGTGTATGAGAGAAGAGGGGGGGGAACCAGTGAAAGGATCACATCCATGTAATTTTAAAATCAATTGGCTGATCTATCACCATCTACCAAATTTCATCCAACTTTACTGTACTAAGGCTGATTTTGAGCTCTGTCAATCTGGATGGTTCCCTTCTCCAAAAGGTACAAAGGTTTCACACCTGAAAGGGAGGCCCCATGGGCTCAACAGTTGTATAAATATAAAACAATAGAACCGGCCATCCAAATTAAGGGAAAGTCATCGACATATGTCAGCTCAAGCATTATTTTTTTTATGTAACAAGGATCTTCTGAAATGCACATCTCTCAGAACTGGCCACATGTGTGCATCCAATAGGGTGGTGTTAGGCCCTATTTATTAGATGCAGCATGCTACTTTCACAAGTAAGGTCAAGTTACTCCCCTGGCCACCTCAATGTCAATCTTGCTTCCTCCTACATTTTTGGCATTTCAATTGCTCTTCAATTCTGGAACAGTTGAACACTATGCATTTTGAAACTCGTAGAGAGCATAGAAAGAGACATATTTGCCAGCCCCTTCCACCTTCTTGGTTTATCTCATGGTCATATACTCGACATCCGTGCCATTGCTTTCATCTCCACCATGATAATTTTATTGTTGCTGCTCTTCCTCACATATTTGTTATGGTTGGTTCAGCTTGCTTAAGCTATCCAGAAAGAAGTAGCTTCCTTCTCTACAATTCATCTCCACCTAAATGAAGGCAAGGATCCTACCCAAGTAATTGGCACTACAACCATAGGCATTCACTAGCTAAATAGCCAGCACTTTCCATATGTGCTACTTTTAAATGGCAATCAATTTTTTGTTAAGTGATACCACTCCATAAAGTGATCCCAACTCATTTTACCAATTCTACATAATCTATGATTAGCCTTAAAACTTCCTTGGTAAGTACAGTAAACTACTTGTCACCCACGATAGAAATATGATAGGACAGAAAAAGTGGCATCTCATGCAAATTAGAACATGCAATTTATATTTGATGAATGAGAGAACATAGACAGTTAAAAAACTTTTCTGGTGACATGTAGAATTATCCGTTTGATTACCTACATAAAAGAAAGGAACAATGGGGACAAACTGCCACAAGATTCGAACAATACCAAGATTTCGTCCAAGTACTTGCAATCCAATGTCACTTCTTTAAGCCATTGCAAAATTTTCAAGAAAGTAGAATGCAAAAAAGGTGTTAATGACTAAGATATAGAAATAGACGCAATAGTTTAGCTTGCAAACAGAAACATAAAGGACAAATTCCATTCATCGTACCTTTGAGAATGCCAAAATGGAGTAACACTGAAGCAGAAGTGGTCTAAACTTGGATCTCTGCAGTTCCAGAACTGTAGTAGCTGCAGAAATTTCTAGGGTTAATGTCTCATCAGAATCATGAGGATGCTGATCTTCCAATGTAGTTCTCCCTCCATTCATGTGTGGACTTGAAGAATCATCATTTTGCACTTCTTGGCTTGTCGTTACTCTTGCCTTCTTTAACACATCCACTATAGTGGGCTGATGAAGCTTTCTATCGGTGCATGAACTTGGTTCAGTGTCAGTCAGTTTTTTGCACTTGTTTGGATTAGTGAGATCATGTGCTCTCTTCAGCTCATTCTTCTTTTCCAGATGTCCAACTGGATAAAGTTGGCTTAAATTTGAAGACTTGGGCTGCTCTAAGTGAAGATGGAGCTCCGGCAGGCATAGTGGGTAAGACTCTAAGTGATAGTTTAACAGGCTCTCCAAAAATCTAGATCACCAAAATTTAAGAATGAAACTCATTCCCTCTTAAATTAAACACTCAACAATTTTAAGTAACACCACTCTCATGCTTAAAATCTAAGAAACAGAGAACAAAAATTTTAATAACAACATCCGTGAGACACCATGTGCTTGTCATATAAAACTTCAGAACGAGGAGGCCAAAATCTAAATCCAAGATAGTATTAATTATCATCCCTGCATAGACAATACAGTTGTCGGAAAGGAAGACATGGCAACAAAAGCATCAATTACCAAATAGAAAACTTTACGGACTACAATCCACAATAGTCTATCTGTGCTTTATTTTACTCTTGCCCTCAGGAATTATACCCATTTGCCATTCAAAGTTCATGTATCAGGTGCTATCGCACAAGCCTCTCAGGTCTCTTTCACTGTGTTTGGATGTTCAAGAGAAAGGGAGAGAGAGAACATTCAAAGGCTACATCTTTGCCGAATGACTTGATGAAAGTACATAAGATGGCTCCATTTATAGAGCATGAAAGACACCCAAAAACCCCAATTAGCTTAATGGAGCCATTTTGTACACTCTTTCAAGTCTTCACTAAAGATGTAGCCTTTAAAAGATTAGATGATTTAAATCTAGATTCTAATAAAAGTTTAACATGGATTTAGATCGTTCAATGTGTTCAAAATGGTTAATCGTAAGCTTTTAAGATTTAAATTGAGATTTTAAAAACCATGGCTCTTACCTTCAATCAAAAAATAAACATAAAATCACTTGGCACAGCGAGTTTGAGAACCAAAGGAGCAGCTGTACAGAGCATGAAAAGTTGTGAAAGAGGTACATACACTAGGTTCCTCAATCGCTTCAGCAATTTGTTGATTATATCCTCTTTTGTAGCTTGAGAAGTACATTCAAATTTTCCACCGACTTGTGAGGAGAAAGCATTGAGCTACATGAGACAAAACAATTAATACAGGCTATGCACCAAATTTAATGTTAAACTGTAAGGGTTGAGGGATGACATTAAACTTTATATACCAGTTCTCTAATCCAGTTAGCCGCATAATAGAGTGAGAGGCACACTATCTGCTTCTGCTTTCCTGTGAGAGACTGCCACACAGCTTTGGAGAAATACTGGCATCAAGGTAGTCAAAATGCATGTTAGACCTAAAACAATCTAGCTACGACAGCAAGCAACATAAATGGAGCAAAGTAAGTGAACATAGTAACACATTGGAAATACCACAAATTAAAGTTGATATTTAGGGTGCTTTCTCTGACATAGTAATGGATCATCGGAAAGAGCCTCCTTCCTCCGCATACATATGCAATATTTCAGGGACCAGACAATTCCTTTTCCTCTCGTCCATGGGGCAAGTAATAGAGGTTTCCTTTTCCTATCCCCCCATAGGTCAAGTAAAGGGGATTCACAAAATTAGCATCCAAGGACATGGGGAAAAAAAAAAAAAATCGGCCGGTTAACCTTCTTTGTTCTCGATGGTCTGGTGTTGTTACATGGTAAAGGTCATCAACGGGGATCCCCTGCTTTGTTATACCCAAAAAAAACCCTTCTTTGCTAAAATAAGATCACAAGTAACAGAGAGATTTTCCAAACCACCCCACTCTTGTGAGGAAAATTGAAGGCGTGCATAATTCCTCCGTCAATGTTTACTTTTTCATCTCAATAAAGATTGTAAGTTGATCAAACATAATTACAGGGTGGCACATTGTAGTATTACCTTAGAGGAAGGAAGGTGCAAGGGACATCCAAGGAGTGCATCAATCCCTCCAAGAGATCCTTGATTTGTTGATCTTTCAACCTGCAACAGAAACTGTATAATGCGAGAATACAAAGCTCTTCAAATTGGTTGAAAGAACAAGCACTTACTGTAGAAAGTAAGAGAATGTTGGCAGGGAGAATCTGCAGTAGAGGAGACCTGCAACAACAAGAAATGACAGTGTCAAGAAAAATTACCAAGAGACTTTCACGAAGAGGAAAGTAAGGCATCAAACTGACATAACTGCAATGATGAGGAAGTCAAAGGCAAAATGTTCACGCATATCGGAGATATATCACCATCCAAGTTCATCCATAGTTCCCCTACAAAGGGAAGTGAGAGAAGAAGCTGTGAATCTGCAACTATCTTTTCTCCAACAAGTTTACAAATTTCTGTTGTCAAGCAAATTTCTCATAGTGCAGTACTCTATTCACCTTCTAATCCGCCATAGGAATCATTCAGAGGCAACTTGCCATCTTCAAGATCCAAAAGATATGTAGATTCTAATTCTCCAGCATTTTTACCAATCCTACAACAAGTACAGGTAGGTAATGCCCCAATATATTTTTTAAGCCAAAATAAACGGCTAAATCAACTCAGAACATAATTTCACCATTCCATAATTGCTGGGTGCAGATTTCTTTGATTCAACAGGGCAGTCATTTCATCATAAAAGAGGGTCAGTGGCAAGGCCAATTGTTTGCAGGACTTTAAACATGTTTCCAAGAGCTCCAAGGCCTCCGCAACATTGGACTTCTGCAAAAATATCCCATAAAAAGTCACACATCATAGAATTATGGAGTTAAAGCATGGATCTCTCCAAGTTACACAGCAAGAACGCGGTACCGTGTACTTGCTGGTGTTTACCCTATGTTGTATGTGCAAGTTTTACATATGCAGTTGTGTTTCAATTCTTAGTTTTCTTTTTCAGGTAGGTTACTCCCCCTTCTTAAGAAAGTATAATCAAGATTCTTGGTCACTTTTGAGTCTAAACAGTATCAACAAGCGATGGAGAAGTCAAGAAACAGCAGTAGGTAGCACCTGAGATGGATCTGGAGAGAGAATGTTATTTGCATCGCCAATGCATGAAACTATCTTCAAACTTCCAATCAATCCCATCTTCTTGTAATTCATATCTGGATGATTGACCTACCCAATTATAAGCCCACCAATTAATCAACCAATCGGCACAATTTCATCCAATCGTTACACCAAAATATACAGAGAGAACATTTGTAGTCTTCCTTTTGCATCAACGAATCCATGATACCTGCTTTCGAACGACTATCAGAAGCTCATTTGCAAACGATGATCCCAATGAATCTCCACTTGATCTGATTGATAGTGCAAGATTGCTGAAAACCTCATACACCTACAATGTGAGAAAGTCTCTAAAGGATAAGAGATAATTCAAGGCCTGACTTGAGAACATATCAGAGCAAATGCCAACCTTATACAGGTTTTCAATACTAAATCCTTCCAAATAGTCCAAGATACCTGAGAAGGACACCATGAAGTGTATCAAAGAAATCTTAAGTTTTAACTAGTCATCATCCATTGAAATAGAAGTTTTAAGTAAAATAAAAGGTGGCTTTAATACCGTTTATATAAGAAGAAAGTCGGATTAACTCCAGAGGATGCTTTGCAACCAGTAAATTCATGGTCTCCAAAGCAGAACCAACTTCAGGATTTACACCACTTCCCACATGAGTAACTAATGCTCCAAGAATCTGCACAGAAACAAGACCAAGATTATGATGGTACATGCATTAGCATATATTCTTATCATCAAAAGGCAGTTATAAATCTGTTAGAAGCTTCTTACTTCCTGCCTTGAATATGGATCCGCAACTTCTTGAAACAGACAAGTGTACATGTGAATGCCAAAGGTCCTTGCTTTTTGTTCTTTGCAAGACAAAATGTACTCGCACAGAGAGAGAAATGATGGAAAGTAGTCCTATCACATATCAGCAAAAAATCAAATACAGCTGCCAAAAACTTTAGCTGATATGCAAATCTTACAGAAAAACACACCTGTACTAGGCTTGCATGGCCATGGAGACATTGTTCTATCATCACTAATGGAATGCAATCATCAACAATCTTTCTCATGAAGATCTTTTTTATGCTTCTCTGGACAGACTCGCCATTCATGTACATGACCATAATGAGCCATATGTCAATGACTTTGTGATCCTGCGGTCTCTTAAGGCTGTTGAATTCTTTTAAAATTTCTTGGCAGAGAATCTGTGAATACAACTGTGAAGAAATGCTCCACAGAATAACATGGTGACACTACTAAAAACTATAATAAAGGAAACTTACATTCTTAAATCTTAGGCCCAATCTCAATGTATTGAGGATGGAGGCCTCAATGCCATCTGCAACAGACTTTCCCTTTAGTTTCCTGTTTTGGCCACTATGATGATTGGATACTCCAATAAATTTCAACTGCTCACGAATGTGTGAGATGATTCTTCGAACATTTGCAGGCGTTGCTGAAAGCAATAAAAACCTAAGTAAAAAGGGCATGTGCTCTCCATCAATTGTTCTAAGGCACGATAATGCGATCGTGACAACCTTCAAATGGAAAGGAGTGTCAATTTCCATATTGGTGTGGTCTGGAAGTAAATGCATAAGATTGACTTCAAATGAGGACTACATAATTCTGCATCAACTACTTCCAATTAATGATGCCTAACATCACATGATAATTGTTTCAAGAATTGCTAATATTCTATTTTTCTTATCCATCAAACTAAATTTTTCCTCTGACAAAAAGAGATCAGATCAGAAACAATCATTCACAACACCGTTCCAGCGACTACAAATAATTATAAGATGGAAATATTTTCACTCAATAAAGAAAGATAATCATCAACTGAGCGCTCTGAAACTGCTTGAGGCTAACACTCACTAACCAAATGGGCTTATAAACTCCAATTACATCACTCTCTGCAAAATCTTCTCAACAGTGAGGCAGAAGAGAAAGCAAAGACTAAGCCAAAACATGTTACCTGAGCTTTCAACTGATCATCCAAATGAAGATTGGAAAGAGAGTCAAGGACAGGCACTATAATTGCTGTGTCCTCTTGAAGCATTTGTTCCAGGGAATTGACCACAGTATCATAGTTCTGCTCACCAATCATCTCAGGCAATGATCCAATAATCTCTTTCTTCAAATGTAAGGGGCAAATGGACAGGACTTGCATCAACTTATCAACGAACGAATTAGAATCAACAATAAAATCAAGCCATCTAAAGTGGTTGATGATAAGCCGAGCAACATCATCCTTGAGCGACAAAGATGCCCCAGAGGGTTGGGGGATCACGTCGAAGAATTCAGGAAGCTTCTCAAGGAGTATGTTCTGAAGATCAACTTGAATTGAGGGGACCAGTAGGAGGTTCCGAGCAAGGCTGTTGCTTCTAGTGGCCAAAAGACCGCCATGATCTGAACTTGTGAGAACCCTGAAAACAGAGAGAAAAGCAGTGGAACTTCTCGGATTAGGTTTCCATTCTCATTCAAATTCAACAACGAAACACATGCCTGAGAACCAGTCGCATCCAATCGCACGCGCCAATTCGGAACGGATGATCTCTCCGCACCCATTCGCAACAGATAATCGCACAAAACTTCACGGAAACTGTAGTACACGCCCTTACCTGAGGAGATTCTTAGGAGACTGAACGTGATCGGAGAATCCGGCGACGAAATCGGAGCGCAGAGCGTTGTTGGAAGGAGAAGAGAGGAGGCGCTGGAGGTGAGCGCGGAACCTGTGGACGTCGGACGGGAGGCAGGGCGGGCCGTCGCGGTTCAGGAGCGTGCAGCCCGCATCGGCCAGCACGGACACCATTTTCTCCTCCGGCGACGCGCCCGCCACTTCGCTCGCCGCCGCAGACGGCGGAGGCGGAGGAGTCGCCGGCGGCGGCTCGTCACCGGCGGCGGCGGTTTTGGGGGGCTTGGGCTGGGGAAACGGGGGTTGAAAGAAGGGTGTCTCTTCCGAGAAGGCCCTTGCTGGTGCAGGAACACCATGGCGGAGGGCGGAGGGCGGAGGAGAAGCTCGCCGGCGGCGGAGGGTTTCGGCGGCTCCGCCGCGGAAATCGACGAGGTTCGGTCCGGACTCTCGCGACGGAGGGAGAAAGGGAAGAGAAAAGGCGCCAAAATTTTTCACTCGCGAGCGGTGTGAGCTGGAAGCGAAGCAAGTGCCCGAGTCACTGAGTCGGCGACTCGGCCCAGGTTGCTAGCGAATTGGGCCAGTGTGACTATGGGCCAAAGGCCAAGGCCCGAGGATGACCATGGCTAGTTCATGGCTTGTTCGAAAATTAAAAAAAAAAAAATTCAACTTTTGAGTGGGTAATTTCTTGAATTACTCAAAAGTAACTTTAGTTTATTCATGAAAACAAAGAGAAATACCTTTAAATATTTTCCAAAAAGCTACAATTAAAAAAAAATCGCCAAGCCTTTGTGGTTTGGGCTGAACCCTTGGGCTCATGAGATACCAAGCACGTAATCACGTCTAATATTTACACCCTGTATTATTTATTAAAAAAAGAAAAAAAAATCTTGTGAAGAATTGCTAAGTGGCATGATGCACAAGACAAATTTAAACACTCGAAAAAAAATGTTTATGAAAATTGTTGAATTATTTCAAAATTAAAATTTACTCTTTTAGTTAAATTAATTCATTTCTCAAACCTCAATGATGCAAGGACCGGAGTTATAAATGACAACTTTTGATTGGCGATTTGAATTTCGGATTCAATGCGAGAAAAAGAAGTCTTATAATTGACCTCCCAAATGGTGAGAAAATAGAAAATGCAAAATTAAGGAAAGTATAAAAGGTGAGAAAATTTCATCCACTTTCTTTAATAATTACAAACTCTTTCCACTCACTTCATCCGCTCCCGAAATTAATTTTTTTATTTAAAAAAAAAAAGTCAAACGAACTGACCGGTGACGACTCACGTGCCACCTACTCGGCAGCGGACTCCATTACCATTTCGCGACGGACTCCGCCGATCAGCTCGCCGAAGCGAAAGCGAGAGCGCGGAGATGTCGGCGGCGAGCACCGCCGCGCTCCGGCGAGACGAGGAGCTGAAGCTCTTCGACGACGCGAGCCTCGGCGTCAAGGGCCTCGCCGACTCCGGCGTCTCCCGGATCCCGTCCTTCTTCGTCCACGCCCCCCGGGAGGCCACGGCCGACACCGCCGACGTCGCGATCCCGACCGTCGACCTCGGGGGCGTCGTCGGCGGCGGCGGCGGCGGCGGCGGGGGGGATCGCCGGTGGAGGGCCGTGGAGGAAGTCCGGAGCGCGTGCGAGGGCTGGGGGTTGTTCCAGGCGGTGAACCACGGGATTCCGGAGGGCGCGCTGGAGGAGATGATCGGAGGGGTGCGGAGGTTCCACGAGAGCGAGGGAAGGAGGGAGTGGTACTCGCGGGAGAAGGGGAGGAAGGTGCTCTACTTCTCCAACTTCAATCTGTTGAAGGTGGCGGCGGCGGATTGGAGGGACACGCTAGTCTGCGAGATGGCCCCGAGCCCGCCGGAGCCGCATGAATTGCCGGAATCGTGCAGGTACGGCCGTCGAAAACGGTTTACTTGACTCGATCTCCGGCTTGTAGATTGCTCTCAAATAACTCACCGGCCAAATCGAGTAATCAAAGATCGTATGGATACATGATGTAGTACTTAGTCTTGCAATTTGAAGAATTTGAGGTCGAATTCGAGCTTCGTGAAGTCGACCATGCTCGAGCTCGAGAAATCCAGCTCGAGGCCAGGATATCAGCATGCCCGATCGAGCCGGAGTCGAGCTTGAGGACTGCATCCCGTTGGCCTGACCGAACCCGACTAATCCCCTGTTCTGGACTGCGCTGCCAATACTTGAGATTGGCGAATTCTTGATTTGCCGGCGAAAACTTTCGGCTTTTACTTGCTGTGCAGGACTTAGAAGTGCTTGTTTTGGCATTGCTTGCAGGGACATTGTGATCGAATTCTCGGAACGAGTGCACAGCTTGGGGATGACATTGTTGGAGCTGCTGTCCGAGGCGCTCGGCCTTGAGCCGAGCCACCTGAAGGACATGCACTGCGGCGAGGGACTAGTCCTCCTGTGCCATTACTACCCGCCATGTCCCGAGCCGGAGCGAGCCATGGGATGCAGCACTCACAACGACGGCAACTTCCTGACAATACTCCTGCAGGATCGGCTGGGCGGCCTTCAGTTCCGGCATGAGGATCGGTGGGCAAATGTTCCTCCCCAGAAAGGAGCTTTGCTAGTGAACATGGGAGATCTTATGCAGGCAAGCAAAGCTAAAGCTGCAGGCTATAACCACGAACCGCACAGCCGCACCCCTCGCACGCGCACATACACAGATATTCACTCCTTCGGCTCGAATTCTATCGATCAGTCTTTGAACTGATTCTTGTTTTTCGTTTGATGGATGCTCTGCTTGCAGCTGATTTCAAATGACAAGTTCAAGAGCGTGAGCCATAGGGTGTTGGCTAAAGCCGAGGGCCCGAGGATCTCGATCGCGAGCTTCTTCAGGACGAGCTTCGGGATCGAGCAGGCCTCGAAGCGCTACGGACCCATCGAAGAGCTGGTATCGGAAGAGCACCCGCCGCTCTACCGGGAGACCACAGTGCCGGGTTATCTGGCATCCTACTACGCCAAAGTCCGGGAGGAGAATAGGCTCGACACCGACTCTCCGCTGGCGAGCTTCAGATTGCGAAACGACTGAGGACAGTGACGATGGACATGTGCAAGTACGAGTATCTGTGATATGGGGTTTTAGAAATGTATGATCGACATATTGCTTCGGACTTTTGAGCATTTACTGTTTCATCAAATGGTGATTGCGGGAAGCTATCAGTATCGGTTGCGTTAGGCGCAGCATTTGAAATGGGCTTTAAACCTCTAAAGGCCTTTGTATTAAAATTGTGGTGTTAGGCAAGAAAATTTCAAAGGCTTATGTGCCGAAATCCGCATTTCCGAAAGCCCTTAACCTAATGCAAGTTCTACATTTGTTATCTTATAACTTTGCCATTACTAAACTATCTAAATTCCGATTTTCGCCTCACCATTTTCATTGTTTAACCTCGCGTGATGTCCGCAGCGAGCTCAATCTCATCATTAGCAAGCCGATCTAGTGTCAATAAGCCATGGTTGGGGTCGAGCGATCACATACGAAAGCCGCCTAAGGTCCCACAACTTCAGTGGGCATCCCAAGGTCTTGCATTCTCAAGTGAGGGCTCAGCCCTTAAGATGGCTAGCCTAAGCCGCAACCCTTAGATGCAACTCATAAAAGTATTAGAAAAGTTTTTAAACTATTGCATTAATATCAATTTAATTATAAATCTTTTAATTGTGTCAATTTTATCATACGCATTTTGATTCCTTCCGGTTAATTTTGGCCAAATATTGATAAGGTAGATGTTGGGCAACTAGTAATGATAAGAATAATTTTTAATAATATTTTAATTTTTTAGATTTTTTTTTATATTTTTCCATTCTTTTTCATTTTGTCAATGACCAGTCATGGACGAGCGGGCTGGGGGCCAAGGCCAACTTCACCAAATTTGGCGAGGGAAGCCTTCACTGAGGCTCGCCCTCGCCCGGGCCAAATCTGGCCCGCCCTCGCTCGGCCGGGCTTCACCCACGGCAGGCCTTCGTTCTTATTGCTAAGTTTGGTCTCCCACGTACTCCATGAAATCACGATGCCACCTAAGCATCCCGTAATCCCTATACTTTAGCGAAGCTCAACAAACGCTCTCCATTCAACGTATCCGATGGATGTGTAGAACGTCCACGCTAATCCCAATCGACACGCGCTTGCATGCTGATCAAATCGCTATAAGAAATCTTCAGCTGAAGGGACCACAATTTCCGCCTTGAAAGTGACGGTCCTTTTTTTCTTCCTTTCCAATATTCCCCAATCCCTCATGGCGCAGGGGCCTTATCGGTAGTTCAATGTTCTAAAATGTGACATAAAAGAAAAAAAAAAAAAGAGGGGGGCGGGGTCCCGTTGGTAGTTGACAATTTAAGAACAAGTGGAAAGGGACGGCAATTTAGGGAAAGAGTATCCGAAAAATTATAAATCTATCAGATTTATGTCAATTTAGTTTTAAAATTTTTAATAATGCAAATTTAATTATAAACATTTTAATTTAGTGCCAATTCAATCTTTCTGATTAATTCTAGTTGGATGTTGTTGACGCGGATGTCCGCCGCCTTACGAAAAGTTCGACACTGACGTGAATTATTTATAATTATTTTTTTCTTTCTTTTTTTTTTTGTTCTTCCTTTTACAGATGATTGACCATTGGGCCATGGCAAGGGTTAGCTTGATGAGGGCTTTCCCTTGCCAAATAGGGCGAGGCTGGCCATTGCTTGTGCCGGTGGTTGGTCACCGGCAAAAGGAAGAAGAAATGAGAAAAATAATAATAACAGAAATTAAAATATTATTAAAAATTATTTCACATCAATAATATTTGACCAAAATTAGTTATAATGACTAAATTGACATTAAGTCAAAAGAATTATGCCTAAATTGATACCATTAAAAGGTTTAAAACTAAATTGACATAAATATAATTAATTTATAACTTTTTTGATATTTTTCCCACAATTTAGCTCAGTTTGGTTCAATTTTCCTAATGGACCTTGGCCTCTAAAAGCCCATTAGAAAAAAGTTCAAGCATTTGGCAATTTTTTTTTTTTTTACTACTTTGGAAAAATGCTAATATTATCATAGGTGAAAACCCAAGGCAAATGGTCCTGAGTTTTCAACATTTTCGAAAAAGCAAGTTCCAAAATAGTTAACTTTTTTTCTTCCCAAATTGCCCTCCCTAATAATTTCATATTCCGATTTTATCCTCAAGAATATTAATCTTTTCCCAATGGATCTGGGAGTTCACGAAGATGAAGGAGATAGACAGACTTCGGTGAGACGTCACGTGACGCCAACGTCACATAACCAGTCATGCCACCTTCGTCACTCGTGACGTTGGAGTTCAGATCTACCTCCCGACTCGCTGGAGTCTTAATGAAGCTCACCTAGGGTCATACAACCTTATTATGGCAGTGACAATGTAGATGTGCATTATAAGAATAGAGAATGCAAAGTGATATTGAGCGGCAAACTCGGTACGATTCTTTCAATTTCACCATTTCTGAATGTGATTTATAATTTCGATGCCTATTGTTTAAATATTCTTGCATTTTTCTATCTTAACTTCATATTTTACTAATTACATGTGCGTATCGCATGAACGAAAAGCTCGTATGGACACGTGTGGAGAGATCGTGTCCTCCGACAGCCTTAGAAACCCAAAATACTACCGACCAAAAAAAAAAAAAAAAAAAAAAACCCAAAATACTGAAAAAGAAGAAGAAAAAAACTAGTGATAAAAGTTATTAAAAAATAATGAATTGATGATGATAACGCACGTCGTCGTCGTGCCTACTCAGCAGCGCACAATCCGGCAATTTCGCCGCGGACTTCGCCGATCAGCTCGTCGAAGCAGGAAAGCAAAGCGACGATGTCGGCGACCAGCACCGCCGCGCTCCGCCAGACGAAGACCGGAAGCTCTTCGACGACACGAAGCTCGGCGTCAAGGGCCTCTACGACTCCGGCGTCTCCAAGCTCCCGTCCTTCCTCACCCACGCTCGGAAGTCATCGGCCGACGGCGTCGACCTCGCGATCCTGACTGTCGACCTCGGAGCCGTCGTCGGCGGCGGCGGTGGCGGCGGCGGCGGCGGCGATCTCAGGCGGCGGGTGGTGGAAGGAGTCCGGAGCGCGTGCGAGGGCTGGGGGTTGTTCCAGGTGGTGAACCACGGATCCCGGAGGGCGTGCTGGAGGAGATGATCGGAGGGGTCCGGGGGTTCCACGAGAGCGAGAGCAGGAGGGACTGGTACTCGCGCGACAAGCGGAGGAAGGTGATGTACTTCTCGAATTTCACTCTGTTCAACATCGCGGCGGCGGACTGGAGGGATACTCTGATCTGCGAGATGGCGCCGAGCCCGCCGGAGCCTCAGGAATTGCCCGAATTGTGTAGGTACGAGCAATCGAAAACCGTATGGATGCGTTTATAGATGCAGCAAATAGCAAGATAGTATAGTATCTTCTAGTCTTTGCACTTTCAAGAATCTGAGGTCGAATTCGAGCTCGAGCCAGGACATCAGCAAGCCCGACCTAGTCGAGTCGAGCTCGAGTGTCGAACCCTGTCGGCCTGACTGAACTCAACCAGACCCTGTTCTAAAACAGCAGTATCGATGCTCAAGAATGGCGAATTCTCGATTTCCCGTGGCGATGAATCCTAAGGATAGACCCTAATTCATTACTTTGATTCTGGTTAGACTTAAAGGACTTTTGAAGTGCTTGTTTTTGGCATTGCTTGCAGGGACATTGTGATCGAATTCTCCAAACGAGTGCACGACTTGGGCTTCACGTTGCTGGAGCTGCTATCAGAGGCACTTGATCTGAAGCCGAACCACCTGAAGGACATGCATTGCGGCGAGGGACTAGTCCTCTTGTGTCAGTACTATCCACCGTGTCCCGAGCCAGAGCAAGCCATGGCATGTAACACCCACAACGACGGCGACTTCCTGACCATACTCCTGCAGGATCAGCTGGGCAGCCTTCAGTTCCGGCATGAGGATCAGTGGGTCAATGTCCTTCCCCAGAAGGGAGCTTTGCTGGTGAACATCGGAGACCTTATGCGGGCAAGCAAAGCTAAAGCTATAGCCTTTAATTATGAGTTGATCTTTTCCCCTACTGTAATCGCCTCATCTTTGCTAATTAAGAAAAGCAGATCAATCGTGCGCACGCTCACACACAATTTTCACACATTCGATGCGAATTTGGCTTTTTATAGGACGTGAAATGATGGAAGTTTCATGGTTTTCTCATATTGGATAGAGTTGCTTTGCAGATCTCTGAAATTGCAACTGGTATGATCTCGTATGCTGTAAACAACGCTAGGGACATAGCATAATCGTAAGTGAAAATCGTATACAAAAGAAACCCGAAAATACTGGCCGAAAGAAGGTTTGGAATAAGATATAGCCAAGGAAGAAGAAAACACATAGAGCAGGTCCCGTGGAATTGCATTAAAATGATATCTGCCATTCAATTTCTGAAACTGATTCCTGTTCTTGTTCGGGTCGATGCTCTGCGTGCACAGTTGATTTCGAATGACAAGTTCAAGAGTGCGAGCCACCGGGTGCTGGCTAAAGCCGCAGGCCCGAGGGTCTCGATCGCGAGCTTCTTCAGGACGAATTTCGGAATCGAAAGCAGGCCACGAAGCTCTACGGACCCATCAAGAGCTGGTGTCCGAAGAGAACCCGCCGCTCTACCGGGAGACCACGGCGCCAGGTTATCTCTCGTCCTACCACGCCAAGGTCTGCCAGGAAACAGGCTCGACGCCATCTCTCCGCTAGCAAGCTTCAGGTTGTGAATTTGCATTTGGCATTTCCCGACAAACATCTTGTATTGGGTTGACGTCACGTGTCTTCGTATAAGCATCTTTTCGTAATCTTTGACAGGTCGAGTTTAGATCACTGAGAGTTATTAATAATGTGACATATGAATTCTTATATATAAATGTAAAATAATGCAGTTCAGATGTATCTAAATTGGCCGGCGTTTGACCTTCCTGCGTGGCAGCGCTAACACAAAATCACTCACCTTCAATTTGGCCACTTCAGCCAACAGGGATCGGCAATGACTAGCAAGGGTTGTCTTGCCCTCGCCGGCTGATGGTAGTGTGACGCCAAGGCTCGTCATGCGCTACATGTATCATTACCAATTATATTTTTCCTTTAATTAATAACATGTGGAAGCACCACAAAATACATAACACCACTAGTTAATAATTAGACATATGTCTCATTGTGCCAACTTCATATTTATAAATCCAGAATATTATTCCATATATCACATAAAAACACAAAAGACCTAGGAGGAGTTACGGTTGCCTATCTTTATTACTACTCTTGCCCAAAACTTGCTTGTACAAAAGACAAACTACCTATTACGGGTCAACAACTCACCCAACGATTCGTTGCCTTCACTGTCAAAGCCTCTCAATGGTTTGATCAAATCACCCTTGAGATTCAAGTACCAAGCAACAAAATGGTGAGGGATCCACTCGAGGAGTCCCTCGTCGACCCATATGGTGGACATACACTTAGTAGGCATCCAACTCAAGTATAGACATAGCTAGCGCATGAGAACGTTTCTGTTTCTCATGGTTTATGTTCTTTTGTTCCCCGGAACAAAAAAAGAACAGAAACCCGTTTAGTAACGCCAAGTTATTTTTCTATTCTTAGAATAGAAAGTTAGCCCTGAATAGATTTGAGCAGAAACGGAAGCAAAAAAAAGTTGCTTCCAGCCTCCCGAGAGCAATTTCTAGAAATAAGCTAATTTTCTTTTTCTTTTCTTTATTTCTTTTTTCTTGCCGCGCCATCGTCAACTACCCGGAACCACCGCCCACTGCCGGCCGCTGCCGATTGCCCGTCGCCGGCTGCCGCTAGTCAGCCACCAGTCACCGGTCGCCGATCGCTGCCCATTGCCGCCGATCACCGGTCCCGCCCGCCGCCGCCAGTCACCGGTCGCTGCTCGCCGCTCGCCCGCCACTGCCGGTTGCCTTTCATTGGTTGTCGCCGCCAAACACCACCATCACCGGCTGGCCGACGGCGGCGATCCATGCGTAAAAATAAAAAAATGAATAAATACAAAAAAGAAATTGTTGCGTTACCAAACACATTTCTATTCTTTTTCTATTCCAATAGTAGAAATTTTGTATAGTTATCAAACAGGTTCTTTTATCGTAAAATTGTTCCTGAATGTAAATATAAAAGAACTATTTTTTGAAAAACTCTTCCCGGAACAAAAGCGTTATCATGCGTAGCCATAGTCTCATAATCACACCCGTGATGCATAGACACCTAAAAGCATAGGCGGTGAGCTCTCCACCTTACATTTCTAAAAAATAAAAATAAAGGAGTGAGCCAAAGCCTAATAGATAAAATCTCTAGATTTAAATTAGTAAATCATCTTACCACTCAACATGACATAATAATCACAAGCATTTGAAACAACATAATTAATGCATTAGCACACACCTTACCTTCTATTCCAAATGCCTCACACAAATGCATGGCATGTAATTTCTTGATGCATTAGTATCACTTGGTGCCTCATCAATATGCAGGTACGTATGTTCATGAGCATGTATCATGCTTATGATCACTCCTCCCATAACACTCCTTGAGACATCCCGATCACACAAACGGGTATCTCGACTCCTAAAACATCCCGAAACTCCTGGGCATCCCGATCACACAAAGGGGGGGGCATCCTAACTTTGGGCATTGTCACATACTACTTATATGGACAATCACATTACACTTCATATTTAGTCATATGATGTCATGCACACATTATTAATACCACATGATTTCACGTGCATTAAGAATAGAACTAGCAATCATTTTCAACACCGGCATCCATTTTATAACCAATTTCACATGCTTACCTCTTTTTCATTATAATACTCAATAACCAATATGTTCGGCACATAATTCTGAATAGTAAATGATTGTTCCAAATCAATGAGTTTGAAGCATAAGGAAGTGTTTATGAATGAAAAGTCTGAAACATACGCAAATGATTCTAAATGGAAAGTCTTATACATAAATGAGTTATTCTAAACGGGAAAGTTCAAAACATAAGCAAATGATTTTGAACGCAAGGTCTGAACGTATGAATAGACACGGGAAGTAAGTTTGGATGTACGTTAGAATGTACAAATTAGGAGACCTGAGGATTAAGTTTTGTGCTTGAGTCTGAACATTTAAGTGAATACATCCAAGCTCAAAACATAAACATCCTCAGGTTCAAAAGATAATATATTTTTGAGGTTTAGAACATAGGTATACTTAGGTTCAAAAAGCAATATTCTTAGATTCATAATGCAAATATACTTGAATGAAGAAAGTAACATTTTAAGGTTTAAAATATAAACATATGGAAGTTAAAAAAAAAACTATTTTTTGGTCAAAACATAAACATACTGGAGTTTGGAAAGTTCTATTTTTGGGTTTAAAATGTAAAGATATTAAGGTACAAACATAAACATACTTAGTTTCAAAAATATTATTTTCTAGTTCAAAATGTAAATATACTTAGGAATATAAAATAATATTTTAAAGCAATCTTTTCAAGTTCAGAACATAGATAAACTAAGATATAGAAAGTATTTTTAGGTTCAAAACATAAAGATACCTAGCCTTAGAAAAACAACATTTTTAGGTTCAAAATATAGATATTTCAAATTCAAAACATGAATATATTGAGGTCCATAACATGGACATACTAAGGATCAAAAATAATATTTTTAAGTTCAAACGTAACTATACTAAGGTTTAGAAACATTATTTAGACTCAACAAAATATGGTTGGACAAATAGACAGATTTAACAAATGAAGGGACTCAGACTAAGTAAAAATATGATAGAATAAATGACTAGATTCTAATTTAGTATTTCCACTTACCAATTGTACCACATTTTTAGAAATCCGACCATATGCCCTCTAAAGATGTACAAGATCAACAAGACTAATATAATAATCACCATATCCATACATTATTGCACATCAAAATCACACATCTCAATCAACCAACCAAGTCCAAATTGCTTATTAGATTACGCTAACTTAATGCCTAGAGCTTTCACTTATCTCAAAAGCAACTTCAAATTAAGAATCTAAGTCACCTTTGAACAAAACAAAGACAACCAAAATTAACAAAGTTTGATTTTCAAAAACGATAAAATCTATTGGTAGAAAATAGGGGAAATCCATGATTTATCTTATCTGAATAATATCTTAAGAGTGTGTATGACATAGATGACTTATGATGATGTGCTAGGAATCCATAGGGTAAATATTATGAAAAGTTTTAAACTGGTACACTTATGACTTATGATGTGTTAATATTAAATCGATAAAATCCGGGGCTTTTTTTTTTCTAAAAGAAGAAATAATTCAGGATGGAATTGAAATTAGATCTAAAGTCGAAGGACTTTTTAGGAATTTAGGCCTCATGTGGGAGCGCACATCATTTTACGAAATTATCTATCGATGTCAACGTGAGCGACGCGAGCGCATCGTCGAGGTCACCATTCTCGCCATCTCCTCGTCGCTTTCCACCCGCGATTCCCACGCAGCAACGGAGGAGAAACGCCAGTCAATGGTTGAAGCTTCCTCTCTCTCTCTCTTCAACGCATCATGCAATAAATTTCAAGGAAGGAGAAAAATGGGAGTTGAAGGATCCACCATCTAGCGCTTGGCTCAGTTCTGCCGCCCGAATCCCCCTCGTCCCCACGCCCATTTCTTTAATCATCTCCCTGCAGACCTTGGCGTGATCTTGCCCTTCTGAAATCATTTCTTAATTCTTGAAATTGGGTGTCTTTTTCTGGTCGACTCTTGCTCTATCTCTGCCTCGCTCCCTCCCACTCTTTTAACCATCTCTTTCCGCCTCCCGCATAAAAAGGACGAGGTGGGTACTTGCCCAATCAAGAATCGCTTCGACCCCAGTTGGCCTCTGACTCTGATTGGCCGTTTCGGGTTTTTGGGTCGTGGGGATAGCCGTGAGGCGATGAAGAGGTACAGGAACGGCGAGATTTGGGACTTCGAGCACGAAATGCCGGTGGTGGGTGGCAACGACGAGGTGGTTCTTGGGCTGGACGGCGGGACGACGTCGACGGTGTGTATCTGCATGCCCCTGCTCCGGGTCGCCGACCCTTTCCCCGACCCTTTGCCCGTTCTGGCCAGAGCCGTCGCGGGTTGCTCCAATCACAACAGTGTCGGGGGTAAAAATTCTCTTTCGCTGTTCGGTTGTTGCTTGAGAGTTTTCTTTTTCTTTCTGCTCGTGGATGTATTTGATTTTTTCTGCTCGTTTCGCGTGCTTCGTGTATTCTTGATGTTGTGTGGTTTGGTGTGTTTGATGATACAGAAGTTTGCGAAGTTGTGTATTGTGTCGGATTGGTTTTTGTGTTCAAGCTGCATTGCGCACGACCTGGGTTGTGTTTTCGTATGGCATTTTTCCATGAGTTGGTGGAATTGGGGTGAATTGGGTTCATTTTGTCTGAGCTCTGACCTCAGAAGGGATTTACCAACTTTTTGATGCTGGTTCAATACGTCCGAATGTGGTGTCAAATAACAGAATATGACAATTGAACGATAGGCTGTTTGCAGTGAGGAGGTGTGTGGATCGTACATGTATGTCCCTCAATTCACACGTTCTTGTCAATCATGCTTGTTTCCATTAGAAAAGGCTGTTTGAAATGCAAGGTCCTTGTTACTTTTTTGGATCAGTGGCTTCTGTTTTGTGTATTCCTCTTTCCACTATATTTATTGGGATAGGTATTCCAATTACAATGCTCATGGAGAAAGAAATGTACTCTGCTGCATATTTGCTTGTTTGATCATGTTGCTGTTGGCCTGGTGTTTTTGGTCAGGGAATTGTTTCGCATGTTTAATAATGACATAGAGCATACGTCTTCAACATCGAATTCAAGTTTTTAGCTTTCAACTGCTGCTTGAGATGAACCATATTAGAAGTATGGCCTTCAGAGAAAAAAGGGAAGTTGATATAAAGTAGACCATTGTTTGCGCCATGTAAAATTAACGATCAGAATATCTGTTGTTACGAATAGAAAATTATGCTTGATCTGAGTATGGGTTTCCCAAAATTCAAATAATTATTTGAAACTAGTTGAACCCGAATAGATTGCAAATAGAAAACTGAAGCCATTGGCTACTCTAAAATTTGAGCTGACTATGTGAGTTATATGGGCAGTTAACTCTGTGCATGAGTGCATTTTCCGTATCTTTTCCACTATAGGAGTAAATTGTCCCACTGGCTGAGATGTGTCAAGTAATGGAGCAATGATAAGCTAATACACTTGAGGTAAATGATGGCAATGGCACTCTATGATAAAAGTGTTAATGGCAGCCATACTACTGAAAACTTTCTATATTCCATGCTTCAAATTTTCAGGCACCATGGACATAATTTTACTCATACTTCTCATATAAGAAGTAAAGAAACTTAATAGATGATGACACCAACAGAGAGGGAGGGAGGCAGAGGGAGGGAGGGACCGGTGATATTTAGAACTGGAGAGAGAGAAAGAAGGATACACCTTACAGTGTTTTGCACAAGTTCGCTGTATTTGTCTTGTATATATGTTCATTACCATTTCTAGCTGCTCTTTTTCTGCATGACTTCTGATTAAGTACAAGTCTGGAAAATTTGTGACGTCGACCATTTACATGAGATGATTTAGTGATTTTTGTCAATCTTTCCATTTTAAAGAAGCTGCTGCAAGGGAGACACTGAGCAAGTTATGGCAGATGCTCTTGCTAAATCTGGTTCTAATCGATCAGCTGTCCGGGCAGTTTGTCTAGCCGTGTCTGGTGTTAACCATCCAACTGATCAGCAGAGAATAGTAAATTGGCTCAGGTCTGCTCTAGTAGTACATTATTTGATTACTAATTTATAAACTGTTCAGGATTAGGTTCATTTTGTTGCAGTAATTTCATTTAACTACACTTTGATGGATATTAAAACAATGCCTGACATTATAAGATTCCTCATATTATTTTGTGATGAATATAGATGCACTTGACTGAGAATGAAGGAATTGTAGTGCATGATTTCTGTCCTGACTAGGAATTCGTTCTTAAATTTATTAATACGGGGAAGCTATTTTCCATTTTATTGACTTCCTAATTTGTTCTATTCTACTCTTTAGTTAATGTTTTAGAAGTTGTTGCATGCAAATGTTGTTTTTTCTAATTGTATATAATACTTCCAAGATCAGCATTTCTGTTTTCAATAACTATAGCAGAGAATGCTTTATACAAAGCATTGTCTTGTGCAGAAATTTCCTATCGTATCTTTTCAATTCCTGAAGCTTCATTCCCTGGGCAGCCATATATAGTTGTCTGATTTCTGTAGAAAGAAATATTATACAGGAAACAAGAACGCAAATGTTCCTACGAATTTCATTTTGTCAACACTTCAATTTATCATGCATGTGTCTTGCGCTTTGAAACCATTAAGAAAGAGAGGAGTTTCTTAAGACCTGAATAAAGAAACAAAAGTGAGGAAAAAAAAAAAAGACATGAAAAGAAATAGAGGAATGAAAGAGTTTCAATGCAGATTGCGATTTGTGAATGCTCCGATACAGTAGAGAGACCATGCGACTCTGTTAGCTCTCTTAAGAATCCGTATTTCTTCTGTCCAAAAATGAGACATATTGTATAAATTAGGTGGTTCTCATTCAGTTGATTTAAGTGCACAACTTCTTTCACTGAGTGGTGTACTTACATACGGCTACTTAAAGTTTCATGATGCTTTAGCATCGTCTTACACTTGTTAATAGGATTGAAATATTTGCAGGGAGATGTTCCCGAGCTATGTTAGGCTCTATGTTCAAAATGATGCTGTCGCAGCTCTGGCGAGTGGAACCCTGGGAAAGCTTCATGGATGTGTTTTAATTGCTGGTACTGGCACCATCGCTTATGGATTTACAGAAGATGGAAGAGAAGCTCGGGCTGCTGGTGCGGGCCCCACCTTAGGTGACTGGGGAAGGTATATGCATCATTTTCTATAATTCCAATTCCATGGGGCTAGAAGTTTGCTCTACATTTCCAATGTATTTCCTGCATGCATGTTATGTGTGTTCTTTTTTAGGCAAGAGATTATGGCCTTTGACTAAATTTTAGAGTTAAAACATATCATGGTCCTTTATCACCCTTAGATGTGCCTCATTGTTAGAGTTTAATAGTTTGATTTTCTAAGGGGTAATGACGTGGGTGATCATCAAACTTCTCTTTGATGTTCAATGTGGTCTTCATGCTTTTTTTCAATTTGTTCACTAAAATTTTTTAAAAGTTATCTTGATGTAGTCCTTCCGCTAAGTGTATTGTCATATTATGTGCGTTTTTCTATGTGTATTGCCATGTTAGCGTTTGCCCAGCCAAAGTAATAATGTGGACTACCACTTCGTAGTCCCAAGTCAACAAATCTTTTTTGTTCTTTTTTTGGGTCAAAATAAGGAGAGATAAATGACATGGAAGACCTATGTAAGCCACATGGATGCCAGTATGGCAAATCTAACATCAAGTTAACAAAAATTATGTTTACGTAAACTAATGGTTTTATAATTTTCAACCGTAGGAATACATCAAGTGGATCGTTGGAAATTCAAGAACTAGATTGAACAAAAGAAATGGTTCAATAAACCTCATTGAATGTTGAAGACAAGTTCATGAACCACCCATGTCATTATTCCATTTTGATATGACTTGAAGCATTTTAGTACCTTTAATAAGCTTAATTGGTAATTGCTTATGAATACTAGAGCATTCAAATGGTATGATTCTAGTCAGCCATGTGGCTTTTTTATGTAAGTTGACAGATGTCGAGTATGAGCATCAATTCATGTTATCATGGTGAGAATTTATTGGAAACGTGTTGTGTGGAAAGGCAATGAAGGAAAGTTTAAGCTCTCTCATCTCTTATGCCTGCTATAAGCATGTCAACTTCCTGAATTCCTGTTTATGTAATTGCTGTTGCGTCAGAAGTTCAATGACATTAATTCATGCATCATGATGGCACATGATTTCTAGTGATGCTGCTTGGGGGCTTGAGATCTCTGTTATCTCCCTTCTGTTTGCCTCTGGATTTCTGTAACTTAGCTCCAATCAAATTTGCCTCTTTTATGTGCTTTGATGCATTCTATCATGTAGCTGTTAAATGAAGGTTGGGGGTTTAATTTTCATATCATTGTATTGTGTGTTTAGGAACATTCATCATAGTTTTATCTTTTTTTATTGCAGTGGTTATGGAATAGCTGCACAGGCATTAACGGCAGTAATTAGGGCTTATGATGGTCGTGGGCCAGAAACAAATCTGACTTCCAGCATATTAGAGAAGATTGGCCTTTCTTCCCCAGATGAATTAATTGGGTATGCTATTAACTAGTGGATGTCATGTTTTTCTTGAGGTTCAAAAGTCTAGAAATTTTTGGGAAGTTTACTGAGTAGAATGCAGTGAGCATGTCTGTGACACTACTTATGAATCTCTGTGACCTAACAACAGCCTTGTTCCTTTTATTTTGGCAAAAAACATGAACAAATCCATTCTTTTCACAAAATAAAAAAGAACCGAAAATTTGTACTTTGATTGCACAGTTTCCTCATTGGTGCATCTTTTTCTTCTTTTTTTTTTGTGTCGCCAAACGTGGTACTAGTTTTTCAAGAAATGATTCATTTTGAGGGATATTCAGAAACACTATTGTTTCTAGTGGACTATTCAATCCAATTTAGACTGAGATAACTCTCTGAAAATTGGTTAGTCAGTCTGTCTAATAGCAATTCTATTGATTGCTTGTTGTAAATCAGCATTCTTTGCATAATGAATAGTTAGTGTTGCATTGAGATTCTTTCTCTCTCAATAAATTAGGTGGACCTACGCAGATCCATCTTGGGCTCGCATTGCAGCCCTTGTCCCAGTTGTGGTGTCTTGTGCAGAGGCAGGGGATGAAGTCGCTAACAGGATTTTAGTTGAATCTGTCCAAGAGTTGGCTTTAAGTGTGAAAGCTGTTGTTGAAAGACTTCGTCTGTGTGGTGAAGGTGAGATACTTCACCATAGGGATGTACTTGTGGATTCATTTAACCCATTGTTATTTTCTTTTTCATGTGTTGCCCAAATTTGACATCGGAAGGTACGATTTAAGTGCTCTTAAACCATGATTATCCTTGAAAGGGAAGTAAAGAGTGGAAGATAGTGGAGAGGGAATATTTGTCAGCACTAGCACCAATCTAGTAATTATTACTGAATCTTTTACCTCCTAGGTTGGGTTGGATGAGCAGATCCTTCTACTCCATACCATCTTACCTACTGCCAAATTGCTGAAAGATTCTTATTCTCAGAGTCTTTGTCAGAATCTATGTTCTTTGGGTCTCCCTCTGCCGATTTTGAAGTAAGTTTGACCGTTTAATTGAAAACATCTTTAGAATCTACCTAATAGATATGCCCAAACACCTCAAACATGTTTACCTAGTCTTAATTTTTTCTCCTATTTGGAAACAGTCATTTCCCTGCCATGTGATGTGTCTGCAAATATACCTGATCGACCACATCTTGGATTAATCCATCATCTATGCACGCTGATATCAAAATGTCCCTTTTCTTTGGGGGAGAGGGGGAGAGGGGGGGGGGTGGGGGATTGTTTAATAGAATAACCGGATATCGACTATATAGAGTTTAATTTATGGTGCTTTAATGGAGTTCTCTTACTTCAGTGGCATTTTCTAGTCAACTTAGAGTGCTGGTTCGACCCTCTATAATCTTCATGCAATTTCATGATAGCCTTAAATTATCAAAATGTCTCATCTTTCTGTTATTCATTGTTCCTTATTTCCCAATGGTTTTATCCATAGATTTGGTTTACGAAATTTTATTGATATGCTGCAGAGATGAAATTACTCAAATAACAACTCTTAGTTTCGACAATTTTCTTCAATTATAATTAAAGCTTTCCCAAGAACTCTCTGCACTCTGCACTCTGATCATGCTCCGGTTAGCAAAACTTCAAACCAGGGTAACTTTGGTACAGTGTACCTCATGGATAACAAATATATTCCTTTCAGCAGTCGGCAGAGACTTGCAGGTATTTTTCCACTGTAATATGATTCTTGATTAGTGGCCATGAGGAATGCGAAATTTTCAGCCATCGTTTCGGAAGATGGCAGATGTGCCTTGTTATTCTCTCTTGGATATTTCTATTGTGTCGTCAGTAATTGTTTATGATGGTGATTTGATTCTAACCTTCTGAATCATCTATTGCCATGGAAATTAAAATTAAAATTTTGTTGGAATTGTATTATGCCTACTACTATGTGCCTGTTAGACACAGTTGATGAATTACATTAGTTGAAGCATAAATTGCTATGTGGAATTTGTATTACAATCTCATGAAAATGCCATCACAGATGGAAAAGATTCTTTCCCCCTTGTCATGGTGGGTGGTGTTCTTGAAGCGAAGAAGAGGTGGGATATTGGCAAAGAAGTCATAAACTGCATCTCCAAGGAGTTCCCTGGAGTATTTCCTATCAGGCCAAAGGTAAGCATGTCAGTTACTGTTCAAGCGATAAGGATGAAAATTTCTTTAGGAACATATGGATAATGCGTGTCCGCTGGGTAGCATTTAATGATTCTCTCATTCTCTGTGACTAGAAATTCATGGGAACATAGAGAGCTTGAGTGAATTATACTGTATTGTCGACCTTAAAAATTTGCAATCAATGAAGTTTCGGATATATAGATAAATGTATATATACATGTGATATGTCTATATATGTATCTAAACAGACCGTTGGCATTTATCTTTCCGTAGGTTTGACCATGTGCGTTTTGGTATGTGTGCCATGTAGACGCATTAAAAGAAATACACGAATACAGATATCTTGTGGCCTTTTTTTTTTTTTTGTTTAATAAACAGTCGTGGCTATAATGTTGGCTTCTAGCACGCAATGTCTAACACGTTTTGTATGTTCGAAAAAGTTCTGATGGTTGCTTTTTTCCTGTGACGTCTGCACATTTTGTATTTACTTGTCCACCAAGATTCTTTCTAGTGAGTATTTGGTACTGGTGCTCATGCTGTGCAATTTTAACTAAGTCTACACTTGGGATGCAGGTGGAGCCTGCGGTTGGGGCAGCATTGCTGGCTCGTAATTTTTACATGAAAGAATTCTGCAAGGAGCTATAGAAGTCCCATTCTTGAAGATTCGCTAGAGTCGACCCAATTGTACAGTAGGATAACAATGAGGTTTTCTAGCGTTGCCAAAACACGAACACATCGGACAGAGGAAACGACAATTTGAGACGAAAACCGGTCCGAGTCTGGTGAAAGGGTTCATAGGTTCCCTCTCCATTCTCTCTCTCTCTCTCTCTGAGGTCATTCTTTTCAGCAGATAGTTTTTCACTTCCTGGGTGAAACATGCTGCAACGCTACCGTGAGTCCATGATTGGTGAAATTAGTCCGTGTGCTTGTATTTGTTTTGCTGTCGATGATTAGTTTTGATGCATTTAAGCATCCCTCTTGTCGCCATGGCAGAGCATTCTTGCTGAGAATTTCGTTTACCATGGGAATTGCACTTGGCCACCGTTGGCTTTTCCGCTTTGTGTTTTGTTGTTGACAAATAAGCAGTCACCTACTATCCCTTGCCCTCAACAGGACTCAGCAATGAATCTGCAAACACCCTAAGTTTGTGAATTCATGATTCTAACTGGTGGCGTCGAAACAATTCGAACCCGAGGTCGGTACTTTCAGACCCGGACAATTCATCATGGTTTCATTTTTCACGGTTTCATTCCCGCGGTCGCTATTCTGAAGTCACTGTCCAATTTAGCTTTTGGAGAGAAGCAATAAGTGTTGAGAGCACTGTTTTGGCATCACAATAAATCCCTCTGCCAAACCCTAATCCACTAGCTCAACAAAATGTTCATTGGGTGAAGGTGAACACCAAATTAAGGAAATTGGTCCTAAAAGGGATCAATCGTGCATTGAATGCACCTCTTTTGGGATTCACTAGCTTGGTGGTAAAAATTTGTTCCCGAGTCCTGGTGGATGAGAGCACTAGTCTGGCATTATAGTCATTAACGGAGTATCTAAAAGAAATGCTATTTGGATGAACAATACCAAATTAAGTAGTTTGTCTTAGAGAGGATCAATTGAATGCACGACTTCCGGATTGATTTACTTGCTGGTAGGCTCGCTCATACTAGAGCACCTATGTTTCCTTTACCTCTTCCTCGCCTAGCTGGGCCTTGATGCCGGCCAGCCTAGTCATGGCCAGTGGCTGGCCACGGCCGAAAGGGTGAAGAAATTAAAAAAAAAAAAAAAAAGGAAGAAGAAAAATCAGAACAAAGTAAAAAAAAAAGAACTTTAAAAAAACTAAAATATTATTTTAAATGATTCATGTTAGAGCCGATTTTCCTGCATGGCATTGTTGGTCTCCACATGAACAATTTCTAGCTAAAATTAGTCAGATGTACTCATTTGGAAAAAGTGAAGATATTAAGGACTCAATTAGTAAAATTGAAAGTTTGGATTAAAAAAATTTTGAACAATTTTCCCATCAAATTACATGGAATTGAAAAGACATGACAATTGACAATATAATGAACTTGTCAACTTATAAACTGGTTTGAAGCTGTCATGGTAGGGATGGATTCAATTTGTGTAGATTGACTGCACATAGAAAACCCTCCACTAGCATGCAATTGTTTTCTTTTTTGGGATAGAATTTCTCCTCACTCATTGAAACATCAATTGATTTTTTTATGTGTCTTTACTTGTCTGCTTAAAACTCATCGTTGTTATGAAGTTACCATCCAATTTAGCTTTTGGAGAGAACAGTATGTGTTGAGAGCACTGTTTTTGATATCATAATAAATGCTTTGCCAAACCCTAATCACTAGCTCAACGAAATGTTCTTTGGCTGAAGGTGAACACCAAATTAAGGAAATGGGTCTTAAAAGGGATGGATCTTGCATGTTATGCACCTCTTTGGGATCCACTTGCTTGGTGGTAAAAATTTGCTCCTAAATCCTATTAAATGAGAGCTCTATTCTAGCATTATAGTCATTAATGTAGATCCAACCACCAAACCCTACCTACTATTCTGGCACTCTGATCATGCTCTGATTAGCAAAAACTTCAAACCGGGGTAACTTTGGTACAGTGTACCTCATGGATAACAAATATATTCCTTTCAGCGGTTATGCAGAGACTTGTAGGTATTTTTCCACTGTAATATGATTCTTGATGAGTGGCTATGAGGGAATGCAAGAAATTTTCAGCCATCGTTTCGAAAGATGGCAAATGTGCCTTGGTTATTCTCTCTTGGATATTTCTATTGTGTCGTCGTAATTTTTTATGATGGCGATTTGATTCTAACCTTCTGAATCATCTATTGCCATGGAAATTAAAATTAAAATTTTGTTGGAATTGTATTATGCCTACTACTATGTGCCAGTTAGACACAATTGATGAATTACATTAGTTGAAGCATAAATTGCAATGTGGAATTTGTATTACAATATCATGAAAATGGCTTCATAGATGGAAAAGATTCTTTCCCCCTTGTCATGGTGGGCGGTGTTCTTGAAGCGAAGAAGAGGTGGGATATAGGCAAAGAAGTCATAAACTGTTGGTGGTTATAGGTTTGAGAGAGAAAAAACGGTTGCTTGAAGTATTACATCAAGAGATGTCAAGTTTGGAACGCTCAACAGTGTTACCTCCAGCGTAAGGAAACCCTAAAGTTCTTATATGCATGTTATTGGGCTCCGGCCCATATGCACCCAAATAACTGTGCTTTTTCCTATTAGGCTTGTATGTGAATATATTATTTTGGACTATATTAATAATATATCAAACAATCTCCTCCTATGTTCACCATACAACACAATCCAATAAGGTGGTCAGTGTAATGTTCAAACAAACATGAATCATCCACATTCAGTCCAAGACAATCAACTCAAATCGGTCAAAGAGTATTTCAGCAGTAAAGTATTAAACTAAATCATCATTTACTCATTATTCTTATCATGAATCTGTTCTGAGATTAACAAAATCCAAATCCCAAAATAAATCTCAGACTTAGTTCACAATCAATATATGCATAATAGTCAAGCTTAGTAGGCCAGTCAAAATAGTCCAAGGCCTTACAAATATAAGAAACAAGCATAATAATGTCCACACAATAGAAATAGTAAAATGAAGCCTCAAGTAAATGGACTTCATCAAAATAGGCAATAGTAGGTAAACTGTCAAGTTTCTACACGCTTTAAATGATATATATTCATTCATCAAGTAGGTCATCTTGGTTAGGATCCCGCTCATTAAGCTCTCCTCCATCTCTACCATCCCTGTAGAATGTCAAATATGAATTTCATATTATCATGAATTCAATCATTTGAATAAAAACTTAGCAACATTCTATCGGGCAGAGAAGAACATATATTGATGTCATAAAGCATCATAATATCATGTTCATAAATATCAATCAAGTTTCATATATTATGAACAAGACCTAAACAATGTAATTTACAAAGAGCCATCAACTTAAGTTTATTTGTAGGAGAATAACTATTGTCTAGTTTCAAAGAACATGACCAATAGTCAAGTCACCTACAATAACCTAGTCATGTAATATCAAGTTTCAATTAAGAACAAGACCAGCAAGCTTCTTATGTAAACAATTGTTTCTATGCTTCAATTTGGAATGTCATAGTTACTGATTCTTTAAAGTCAAATAATCTAGTATCAAATTTGGAATGAGATCATTTAACCAAAAATGATAGTCCAATTTAATTGAATTGTATCATCAAGTTTGAAATGACACAATTTTCCTCAATAGAACATTTGAATTAAGTTAAAGTCATCTTCATAAAGTTTGGAATGAGATAACTCACCCTTTTCAAATTAGTCAGCAACTGTGAACATCGATGAAACATATAAACTGTGCTTATCATTGTAATCAATAAAGAAAGATTCGATAATTCAAAACACACAATTAGAAGGTAAGTAAATGTTAGTTAAGACTTGCCTATATAGTCTTTACTTCAAGATTGTTGGAGGTTATAGGTTTGAGAGAGAAGAAGCGGTTGCTTGAAGTATTACACAAAGAGACATCAAGTTTGGAACGCTCAACAGTATTACTTCCAGCGTAGGGAAACTTTAAAGTTTTTATATGCATATTATTGAACTTTGGCCCATATGGACCCAAATAACCATGCTTTCCCTTACTAGGCTTGTATGTGAACATATTATTTTGGATTATATTAATAATATATCCAACATAAACTGCATCTCCGACCAAAAAAAAAAAAAAAACTGCATCTCCAAGGAGTTCCTGGAGCATTTCCTATCAGGCCAAAGGTAAGCATGTCAGTTACTATTCAAGCGATAAGGATGAAAATTTCTTTAGGAACATATGGATAATGCGTGTCCACTGGGTAGCATTTAATGATTCTCTCATTCTCTGTGACCAGAAATTCATGGGAACATAGAGAGCTTGAGTGAATTATATTATATTGTCGACCATAAATTTGCAATCAATGAAGTTTCAGATATGTAGATAAATGGATATATACATGTGATATGTGTCTATATATGTATCTAAACAGACCGTTGGCATTTATCTTTCTGTAGGCCTGGCCATGTGCGTTTTGGTATGTGTGCCATGTTGACGCATTAAAAGAAATACACGAATATAGATATCTTGTGGCTTTCTTTTTTTTTTTTAAATAAATAGTCGTGGCTATAATGTTGGCTTCTAGCACGCAATGTCTAACACGTTTTGTATGTTCGAAAAGTTCTGATGGTTGCTTTTTTCCTGTGACGTCTGCACATTTTGTATTTACTTGTCCACCAAGATTCTTTCTAGCGACTATTTGATACTGGTGCTCATACTGTGCAATTTAACTATGTCTACACTTGGGATGCAGGTGGAGCCTGCGGTTGGGGCAGCATTGCTGGCTCGTAATTTTTACATGAAAGAATTCTGCAAGGAGCTATAGAAGTCCCATTCTTGAAGATTCGCTAGAGTCGACCCAATTGTACAGTAGGACAACATTGAGGTTTTCTAGCGTTGCCAAAACATGAACACATCGGACAGAGGAAACGACAGTTTGAGACGAAAACCGGTCCGAGTCTGGTGAAAGGGTTCATAGGTTCCCTCTCCATTCTTCTCTCTCTCTCTCTCTCTCTGAGGTCATTCTTTTCAGCAGATAGTTTTTCACTTCCTGGGTGAAACATGCTGCAACGCTACCGTGAGTCCATGATTGGTGAAATTGGTCCGTGTGCTTGTATTTCTTTTGCTGTCGATGATTTAGTTTTGATGCATTTAAGCATCCCTCTTGTCGCCATGGCAGAGCATTCTTGCTGAGATTTTTGTTTACCTTGGGAATTGCACTTGGCCACCGTTGGCTTTTCCGCTTTGTGTTTTGTTGTTGACAAATAAGCAGTCACCTACCATCCCTTGCCCTCAGCAGGACTCAGCAATGAATCTACAAACACCCTAAGTTTGTGAATTCATGATTCTAACTGATGGCGTTGAAACGACTCGAACCCAAGGTCAGTCCTCTCAGGACCCAAACAATTCATCATGGTTTCGTTTCCACGGTTTCATTCCCGCGGTTGCTATTCTGAAGTCACTGTCCAATTTAGCTTTTGAGAGAAGCAATGAGTGTTGAGAACGCTGTTTTTGGCATCACAATAAACCTCTGCCAAACCCTAGTCCACTAGCTCAACAAAATTTTCATTGGGTGAAGGTGGACACCAAATTAAGGAAATGGGTCCTAAAAGGGATCAATTATGCATTGAATGCACCTCTTTTGGGATTCGCTTGCTTGGTGCTAAAAAATTGCTCCCAAGTCCTAGTAGATGAGAGCACTAAAGAATTATAGTCTTTAATGTAGATCCAACCACCAAACCCTACTTGCTATCTCAAATAAATGCTATTTGGGTGAGCAATACCAAATTAAGTAGTTTGTCCTAGAGAGGATCAATTGAATGCCCAACTTCTGGATCGATTTCCTTGGCGGTAGGCTTGCTCATACTAGATCACCTATGTTCCCTTTACCTCTTCCTTGTCCTTTTGATTCCTTGGGATTGAGTTTGCGTCACGAGAAGCTTGAGATCTCATGTTTGACTTCATTTAAGATGACCTCTTGGAGTTAGATTATAACTGGCTTGTTGAGGAGATGAATTTTGTTTGATATGGGAAACAAGACAATGGTACCTATGGAGCGATACACGGAAACTTTTCATGCCTTTTCGTTGAGCTACGGCTTATTAATCATTTGTATTAATTTGATCTTGTGACCAAGCAAAGATTTTATAGAAATGCACAAAGGCAGGCCGGATGAAGTCTATTAGAAAGTGATTGAGCGAGTGCCACGGTTCCACGGTTGAGCACAAACGCATGAATGAGACTTGAATGGAGCGACGAAACCATGCGAATCTCAATGCAAGGAAACATAAATTGCATCGTAATTGAACTTTACTTGGAATCAAATTACGAAAAATTATCCAAAAAAACCTAAATCTATTGCACTTTTTGCTGATTTAATTCTAAACCTTTCAATTTTGTCAATTAGTTATAAACATTTTTCTTTTCGCTAATTGAGTTTATCTAGCCAATTTTGGATGGAAATTACTGATGTGGACATTGACAATGTCATGTGGGATAACCAGTGCCGACGTGGATAATTTTTAATAATTTTTGAAATTTTAAAAATTGTTTAAAAAGTATTGAATCCTAACCTTTCAATTTTTCCAATGGAGTCCTAAACCTTTTCACTTTTAGATAATTGAATCCATTTGATCAATTTTGGAAGAAAATTGCTAATATAGATGTCGGTAGCGCCATGCTCAAGTAAGGTCAAACTTTGCCTAGGCTTGCCTGGCCAAGGGCCCCTTGCCAGATCTAGCGAGGCTAACCTTCGCCCAGCATCACTTGGCAAGGCCGCCCTGACTTGGGCGAGTTGAGCTCCCTTCGCTGGGACTCGCCCTTACTCTGCCAATGGCAGCCGAGTCTAGCTAGCCTAGCCATGGCTAGTGGCTAGCCACGAGCAAAAGGGCGAAGAAATAAATAAATAAAAAGAAAATCAAGACAAAATAAAAATATAAAAACTAAGGTATTATTAAAGATTTTCTATGTCAGAGCTAATTATCTTGTGTTTTTGCTAGAATCCACTTTAGCAATTTCTGGTCAAAATTGACTGGATATACTCAATTGACAAAATTAAAAGATTTAAATTCAAGACTTCTTCAATAATTTTCCCATCAAATTACATGGAATTGAAAAGACATGATAATTGAATTTGAAGTTGTGACGTTAGGGGCATATTTAGTTTGCATAGATTGATTGTGCATAGAAAGCCTTCCATTGGCATGCGATCCTTTTTTTTTTTCCCGGATAGAATTTCTTGTTACTCATGGAAACATCAATTGATTTTTCATGTGTCTTTACTTGTCTACTTATGAACTCGTTGCTGTTCTTAGACCTGTCAAATGGGTGGGTCGGGTCGAAAATGGGTCGACCCATATTTGATCCATTTAACCTAAATTTATGTAGTGTAAATCAAGTGACCCATACTCGACCCGACCCGTATTGTTAAAACCTATTAATATTCTAGGAAAACCCACTTCTACTATATGCTAATTGGATTAAAACTTCAAATTAAATTAAAAATAGTAAATAAAATAAAAATTAAAAAAAACCTATAAATTGAAATATTTATAAAAAATTAGACTATGCACATGTTTCTCTTATTTGAAGTGAACATACCATTGAATAACTAAAAATCGGGGATAAGAACGCTTCAAGTGCCAAAAGTTGGCACAAAGGGACACTTAAGTGCCAAAAGTTACGAAAGGTACACTTAAGTGCCACATTCGAAAAAAACGGATCACTTAAGTGCCAATTGGCCAAAATCCGGCCAAAAGGCCGACGTGGCATTTTTCCGACGAATTTCCGGCGAAATGAACCCAAACGACGCCGTTTGCACGCCGACGTGGCAAATAATGCAAAAAACGGCGTCGTTTTGAGCCGACGTGTTAAAAAAATAATAAAAAAAATTAAATAAATTAAATTTAAAATTAGATTTAGTTAAAATATTAAAAAATAAAAATTTTAAAATTAGATTTAGTTAAAATATTTAAAAATAATAAATTTAAAATTAAATTTAGTTAAAATATTAAAAAATAATAATTTTAAAATTTAAAAATATAAAAATAATTCAAATAATAATTAATTTAAAATTACATTTAGTTAAAATATTGAAAAAATAATAATTTTAAAATTAAATTTAGTTAAATATTAAAAAATAATAATTTTAAAATTAAAAAATTTAAATAATTAAAAAATAATTTTCGAATGAGATTTAGTTAAAAATTAAAAAAAATTAAAATTAAATTTAGTTAAAATTTAAAAAAATTATAAAAATAAAAAATTATTTTAAAATTATTTTTAGTTAAAATATTTTTAAAAATAATTTTAAAATTAAATTTAGCTAAAATATTAAAAAATAATAATTTTAAAATTAAAAAAATTAAAAAAAAGGGGCCGATGGCTAAGGCTCCCTCAACCACCGGCCCCTTTTTATTAATTTTATTAATTTTATTAATTTTTTTAAATTTTTTAATTTTAAAATTATAATTTTTTAATATTTTGCTAAATTTAATTTAAAATTATTATTTTTTAATATTTTAACTAAATCTAATTTAAAATTATTATTTTTTATTTTTAAAAAATTTATTTTAAAATTTTTAATTTTTAATATTTTAACTAAATTAAATTTTAAATTATTTTTTTAAAATTTTTAACTAAATCTAATTTTAATTTTTAAATTTTTAAAATTTTTAATTTTAAAATTATTATTTTTAATATTTTAACTAATTTAATTTTAAAATTATTATTTTTCAATATTTTAACTAAATATAATTTTAAATTAATTATTTTTGAATTATTTTTAAAATTTTTAATTTTAAAATTTTTAATTTTTAAGTATTTTAACTAAATTTAATTTTAAAATTATTATTTTATAAATATTTTGACTAAATCTAATTTTAAGATTATCATTTTTTAATATTTTAACTAAATCTAATTTTAAATTTAATTTATTTAATTAATTTATTATTTTTTATCCCATGAGTCCAAAACGACGCCGTTTTGCGTTATTCGCCATGTCGGCATGCAAAACGGCGTCGTTTTGGCTCGGTTGCCGGAAAAATGCCACGTCGGCATTTTGGCCGGATTTTGGCGGATTGGCACTCCAGTGATCCATTCTTCTCCGATTTTTGAAACTTAAGTGTACCTTTCGTAACTTTTAAGACTTAAGTGTCCATTTATGCCAACTTTTGGCACTCAGGGTCCTTGTCCCCTAAAAATCGTAACATGAAATTTTTTAACTAAATCTAAAAAAGCTCATTTTTATGATTTTTTTTATAAAAGAAGATGTTGTTAAAACATTTTTATGCAATACGAATTTAATGGAAAATTTTATAATTATTTTAAAAATATTTTTTAAAAATCTAATTTTTAATTTTTAATAATTATTTTTTTTCTTCTTCTTGGGCGGCCGGCTGAGGCTAGCGACAAAGAACGGCAACCAGCCATAGGCGAGATCCCGGCTCGCTAGCGGTGGGCGAGGCTCGATCTTGTTGATCCGGCGACGAGACTCGAGCTCGCCGCATCGCGGGGGCCTCAACCTCGTTGGATTGGCAAGATCGAGCCTCGCCCGATGCCCTCGCGGATCCGGGCGAGACTTGAGCTCACCGGTGTCGAGCGAGGCTCAATCTCACCGATTTGGTGAGGCCAAGGCCTCGCCGTCTTTGGCGAGCTCAAGCCTCGCCGGTCGTTGGAGAGCTCAAGCTTCGTCGGATCTAGCGAGACTCGAGCTCACCGGGCGTCGGGCGAGGCTCGATTTCGCCCGATCACAGCAAGGCCGAGGCCCCACGATGTCGGCGAGACTCGAGCCTCGCCGGTCGTCGCGACCTCGAGCTTGTGTGTCGGCGAGCTCGAGCCTCGCCCGGCTGTTGCCGATCGGCAGCCGGCCGTTGCCTTGCCGGCCGCCGGTTAACGAAAGAAAAAAGAAAAGAAAAGAAAAGAAAAAGAAAAAAAGAAAAGAAAAGAAAATTGAAATATGAAAAATAATTATAATTTTGATTTTTTATAAATTTTTTTTTTTATAAAGTTAAAGAGTGAAGGCCATGGGTTCAAAGTGGGTTTCCTAATAACCCATTTAGACATTTTTTTTTTGTGCTTTATTTTCTCAAACTCATATTTAACTTTCACTTAACCAATTTTTGACCCATATTTAACTTTCACTTGACTCATATATGACCTATTTAACTAAAAATGGGCCATAATATAGGTTTATAACCCATTTTGCCAGCTCTAGTTGTTTTGAAGTCACTGTCCCATTTAGCTTTTGGAGATAAGCGATAGGTGTTGAGAGCACTGTTTTTGGCATCATAATAAGTCCTTTGCCAAACCCTAATCACTAGCTCAACGATATGCTCTTTGGCTGAAGGTGAACACCAAATTAAGGAAATGGGTCTTAAAAGGGATGGATCTTGCATGTTATGCACCTCTTTGGGATCCACTTGCTTGGTGGTAAAAATTTGCTCCTAAATCCTATTAATTGAGAGCACTATTATGGCATTATAGTCATTAATGTAGATCCAACCACCAAACCCTACTTACTATCTCAAAGAAATGCTATTTGGGTGAGCGATACCAAATTAAGTATTTGTCCTAGAGAGGACTGATTGAATGCACAACTTCCGAATCAATTCACTTGGAGATAGGCTTGCTCATTATAGATCACCTATAATCCCTTTACTCTTCCTTGTCCTTCGATTCCTTGGGATTGAGTTCTTGCACCTCGAAGCTTGAGATTTCATATCCGATCTTCATTTAAGATAACCTCTTGCAGTTAGATTATAACCGACTTGTTGAGGAGATAAATTTAGTTTGATGTGGGGAACAAGACAATGGTACCTATAGAGATCCGCGGAAACTTTTCTTGGCTTTTTATTGAGCTATGGCTTATTAATCATGTGTATTAATTTGATCTTGTAACAAAGCAAAGATTGCAATATATAGAAGGGGAAAAGTGTTAAAAAAGTTCTAAACATTTTGTATTTGTGTCAATTTAGTCATAAACATTTTTACTTGATGCAAATTTAGTCATTTCTAACTAATTTTGGCTGGATTTTGTTGACTAGGTATCGGTCACCGATGTGAACAATTTTTAATAATATTTTAATATATTTGATTTTTTTTATTTGATTTTTTCCTTTTCCTCTTCCTTCCTCTAGCAAGTCGCCGAACCTTGGTGACTGACTAGAGGCGACGATTGGCAAGGTCGAGCCTCACCCATGTCCGATGGGGCTTGACCCTTGCCCGATTCGGCGGCGAGCCTCACCAGCCGGCGTGAGGCCGCCCTCGCGGCTAAGGTGGCCTCAAGCTGGCCTCTCGTCGGCCATGGGCGAGCTTGATCCTCGCCAAAGGCTCACCCTCGTGGCCACTAGTGAAGGGTCGAGTCTCGCCAATGGCCGGTGAGCCTTGCCGCTCATTGCAAGTCCGCCCTCGTTGGCCATTGCCTTTGGTTGGTCGTTGAGGTTCAACGACCAGCTGGAGGAAGGAGGAGGAGAAGGAAAAAGGAAAAAGAACGAGAAAAAGAAAATAAAAAATTATAAAATTATAAAATATTATTAAAAATTATTCATGTTAGCGTCGATCGTGTCACGTCAATCACGTTCAGTTAGTAAAATCTGGCCAAAATTAGTCAGAAAAGACTGAATTGGCACTAAATAAAAAGGTTTATGACTAAATTGACACATAAAAAAGGTTTATGGCTTTTTAACACCTTTCCTGTAGAAAATGCACAAGGGCAATCCGAGTCCATTAGAAAGCAATTGAGCTCGCGCCATGGTTCCATGATTGACCACAAAGTGCGTGAACGAGACTTGAATGGAGTGACAAAACCATGCAAATCTCAATGCAAAAGAAGAACTTAATTTGCATTGTAATTGAACTTACTTGGAATCAAATTACATGAAACTAAGTAGACATGATAATTGAAAATATATTGAACTTGTCAACTTATGAATTGGTCGAAGTTATGACCTTAGGGACCGATTCACTCTGCGTAAATAGATTACACACCGAAAGCCTTCCATTAGTGCACGATATGTTTTTCATTGGATTTCTCCTAGCTCATTAAAATTGATTGATTTTCTCATGTGTCTTTACTTATCAACTTATGAACTCGTCTCCTTTTCATTTTTTGCTTCTCCATGCCGATTTCTGCTCCATTCAAGTCAAATTCCTTTGATCAATGGCCACAAAATTCAAAGTGAAACACCCCCTGGTTTGCACGTTTATTAAAAGCATATGGTAAAAATAGCTAGCAACGCACAATAATAATTCAGGAGAATCTTGGAACATCGTTCGGAGAAAATGAGAAAGTATAGTTGCTAATTAGCGATGGGGAATCGATAACGACTTATCTGACTTGAATGGAGTCTTCCACAAGCTAGGTGTTCCCATTAGCGACAACTTCGATAACAATTAATATTCAGCTCAAAATCACGAGAAGGCAACAAGGGTTTCCTTTTTTTTTTTTTTTTTTTGATACTTAGGGAATCTCGTATAGCCGGCAGCCGGGCGGAAAACCCCGGGAGTGACGCTAGCATATGACTCACCACCCCAACGTCAGAAAGAAAAAAAAATCCTATTTTTTTATTATTTTCCTTTAAGCAAATTATTATAGATGACAATTTTGTAATTCACAATAGGTCAATTGGATGAGCAACGTGATATGTCAAGATGACATTAGATGCAAGCATTTAAAATGCATTAAATGTGAAAAAAGGGAGATATAATAGTCAAAAGAGCTCGTTGCTAATCATTTTGAATCGGTTGCGAATTGAGGACATTATATTAAGTTCTAATAATTGCGTGTGAACAAGGAATTATTCAAATGGTCAGAACATGGTGTGTTCTCCCGCATGGCCCTAGGGACCACCACTTCCTAAATACATTGCAAAGATACAACGTGACAAACTTACTATAATTGACCTTGCTTTTGTATTTTGTGGCAAAAAAAAAGTTAAAAACAAAGAATTTGCTTTGTTATTTATAGGTTATCCCATTTAGATGTGGATGATAATAATTGTGTCTTAAATAAATCGCCATTGGACTAGCCGCCTCGAATTATATGAAATGTGTGAAAGCGAGTGAGAGAAAATTGTCCGGACCAACATAGATAAATTAAGAAGACTACCAAATTTCAAGAAAATAGCGGAATTTTATATGATACTCTATCAATAAGATTCAAAAGAAGATGAATATTCCGTGCTTTATACGTTTTGTGATTGACCAGATTAATCTACCATAGTAAAAAGAACAATAATTGTTTTAAAAAAAGGATGAAATTGAAGGGAACGTTCTTATGCATCTAGACGGCCATCATCGAGAGATGATTTAGAAAAAGAACGTCATTTGGTTGTATCAAATCGGGAGAGAGTGTGAATAGAACTAAATTGCAGGGATGGGATACTCAATTTAGCAATGGGCCAAGAAACGAAAGATGGTGATGACGGCGGTCTATTTATCTTCAACTTCATATTGAGATTGTTTATGTATCATCAGCTTTTCTTTAAAAAATACAAAACAACATTGAATGGTGAATCGAATAATCACAGGGAACCCATTCAACCAAAAAAAAATGACATGGAACCCTAATTCTCAAACTGACCAAAATCTTGTCCACGTCTCATTCCTGATAGGTCAAGTCAACCCTAAAAATGATGAGGATCTCATTAATTTCCCTTCAAAATGATTATATCGCCCTTTGAAAAGGAGACATTGTTGTGTAAAATTGGTGGTTCCGGGACAAGTTTTTCCTTTGAAGTACTTATTTTAAATAATTTTTCAAATGATTGTTAAAAACAAAACAAACATTATTTCGAATATTCGACGGCCAACCTGCTTGCGAAAATTTCAAAGGTTCCGTAAAAGAAACGCAAAAAAAATAAAAAATGATGATTATATGTTGCAAGATGAGTTCTAACTACCGAATTACAAGAATGGTTAAGATGTCGCATCGCAAATTGTCATATTTTTTTAATTGAATATTCGGACACGAGCTAGCTAGCTAACTAATTCTCGAGAAAAGTATAATTAGAGAAGCTGACCATTAACATTAATTTAAGGACTTAAAATTATTGAAACGAGGTTTCTCGAATGAAGATGACAAAATTGAATGATTCGTCGCATCGGTTCCTTCACGCGTGGGTTTACAATTTGCATGATGACGTTTAAGCCCAAATTAAAAAGAAAAAAAAAGGTGTAAAAAAAGCGAAAAAAAAGAAAAAGGAAGGTATCTGCTCATCTCAAGGATGCCACGCGCCTTCACCTGCTCCCATTTAATTGACCCCAAGCTTGTTTAAATGCACGTACTTCGGTCTTTTTCTCTAAATCCGCCGCGTCATCTGTACGAGCCGAAACAATGGAAGATTCAAATTTCGATATAAGACAAGGAAATAGAAAGAGGGTCGATGTGACCTTTTGCATCATTCGTTCAGTCTTCTTTTGTTCGTTAGATTAGTATGATAATAAGTTCGAATTAATGCCATTTTGAGGTAAAGCTCTCTCGTACATCATAAAATTGATCAAATTTTATCGTGCTATGTCAATATATGGTACGAGTATCGCAATGGCATGGACATGATACACATTCTCAAAAACCATAAATGGAGATGGTTGGGAATTCTAGGAGGTTAGCCGAGTGATAAAGTCATCGAAAACCATAGGTCTCTAGGCGTAAGAGGTCTTGTATTCGGTTCTTATTCAACACAACATTTCAAGATCGATAAGGATAAAATTCCTCGTGGCATCGTGGACAATATATCTTTGATCAAATCAGAAAGGTAGGGAGTCGATTTGTGCGAAAATGCTTGTTTGCAGGCCATCTATTTCTACCCGAAACAAGAAAAAGTGTTAACTAATAGGAGCAGAAGAATATTTCAAGCAGGCCTTCGTTTACACGTTCTTCTCCTAGGCTTTTGGGGAGAGACAGCGTAAGGAAAATAATGGTACGGATGTTAATTTTGACCATGGTGAGAACTAAATGAGATGGTTGAGAATGAGTTGTTGACATTTCTTCCTCCCACCTTTCTTGCTGACTTTGAACCACATAGTCTTTGACAGGGTATTCAACGAACCCCACCACTTCCTGGAAGGCATATATTTTTGCTTTTAGGAAGCGCTAAACGGATAGGCCTAGCGTATCATTCTTGAACGAGCCTTTTGCTACCTGTTTTGATATTGGGTCAGAGCGACA